>NC_140008.1:2582713-2736352 GCF_964263955.1 Coregonus lavaretus
ATAACTAACCAACGCCACCATAAATAACTAACCAACGGCACCATAAATAACTAACGCCACCATAAATAACTAACCAACGCCACCATAAATAACTAACCAACGCCACCATAAATAAATAACCAATGCCACCATAAATAACTAACCAATGCCACCATAAATAACTAACCAACGCCACCATAAATAACTAACCAATGCCACCATAAATAACTAACCAACGCCACCATAAATAACTAACCAACGCCACCATAAATAAATAACCAATGCCACCATAAATAACCAACGCCACCATAAATAACTAACCAACGCCACCATAAATAACTAACCAACGCCACCATAAATAACTAACCAACGCCACCATAAATAACTAACCAACACCACCATAAATAACTAACCAACGCCACCATAAATAACTAACCAACGCCACCATAAATAAATAACCAATGCCACCATAAATAAATAACCAATGCCACCATAAATAACTAACCAACGCCACCATAAATAACTAACCAACGCCACCATGAATAACTAACCAACGCCACCATAAATAACTAACCAACACCACCATAAATAACTAACCAACGCCACCATAAATAACTAACCAACGCCACCATAAATAACTAACCAACGCCACCATAAATAACTAACCAACGCCACCATAAATAACTAACCAAAGCCACCATAAATAACTAACCAACGCCACCATAAATAACTAACCAACGCCACCATAAATAACTAACCAATGCCACCATAAATAAATAACCAACTCCACCATAAATAACTACCCAAAACCACCATAAATAACTAACCAACGCCACCATAAATAACTACCCAAAACCACCATAAATAACTAACCAAAGCCACCATAAATAACTAACCAAAGCCACCATAAATAACTAACCAAAGCCACCAAATTCAAACAGTACTAATTATAGATGTCCTCCTCTTTCCTTCCTTTGTTTCTAGAGAGCCAAATAGTACTCAACAGAATGTGATCAGCATTTTGCAGGTACTATTTAATGATGCTGCTATGTACAGTGGGGAGAACAAGTATTTGATACACTGCCGATTTTGCAGGTTTTCCTACTTACAAAGCATGTAGAGGTCTGTAATTTTTATCATAGGTACACTTCAACTGTGAGAGACGGAATCTAAAACAAAAATCCAGAAAATCACATTGTATGAGTTTTCAGTAATTAATTTGCATTTTATTGCATGACATAAGTATTTGATCACCTACCAACCAGTAAGAATTCCGGCTCTCACAGACCTGTTAGTTTTTCTTTAAGAAGCACTCCTGTTCTCCACTCATTACCTGTATTAACTGCACCTGTTTGAACTCGTTACCTGTATAAAAGACACCTGTCCACACACTCAATCAAACAGACTCCAACCTCTCCACAATGGCCAAGACCAGAGAGCTGTGTAAGGACATCAGGGATAAAATTGTAGACCTGCACAAGGCTGGGATGGGCTACAGGACAATAGGCAAGCAGCTTGGTGAGAAGGCAACAACTGTTGGCGCAATTATTAGAAAATGGAAGAAGTTCAAGATGACGGTCAATCACCCTCGTCTGGGGCTCCATGCAAGATCTCACCTCGTGGGGCATCAATGATCATGAGGAAGGTGAGGGATCAGCCCAGAACTACACGGCAGGACCTGGTCAATGACCTGAAGAGAGCTGGGACCACAGTCTCAAAGAAAACAATTAGTAACACACTACGCCGTCATGGATTAAAATCCTGCAGCGCACGCAAGGTCCCCCTGCTCAAGCCAGCGCATGTCCAGGCCCGTCTGAAGTTTGCCAATGACCATCTGGATGATCCAGAGGAGGAAAGGGAGAAGGTCATGTGGTCTGATGAGACAAAAATAAAGCTTTTTGGTCTAAACTCCACTCGCCGTGTTTGGAGGAAGAAGAAGGATGAGTACAACCCCAAGAACACCATCCCAACCGTGAAGCATGGAGGTGGAAACATCATTCTTTGGGGATGCTTTTCTGCAAAGGGGACAGGACGACTGCACCGTATTGAGGGGAGGATGGATGGGGCCATGTATCGCGAGATCTTGGCCAACAACCTCCTTCCCTCAGTAAGAGCATTGAAGATGGGTCGTGGCTGGGTCTTCCAGCATGACAACGACCCGAAACACACAGCCAGGGCAACTAAGGAGTGTCTCCGTAAGAAGCATCTCAAGGTCCTGGAGTGGCCTAGCCAGTCTCCAGACCTGAACCCAATAGAAAATCTTTGGAGGGAGCTGAAAGTCCGTATTGCCCAGCGACAGCCCCGAAACCTGAAGGTCTGTATGGAGGAGTGGGCCAAAATCCCTGCTGCAGTGTGTGCAAACCTGGTCAAGACCTACAGGAAACGTATGATCTCTGTAATTGCAAACAAAGGTTTCTGTACCAAATATTAAAAGTTCTGCTTTTCTGATGTATCAAATACTTATGTCATGCGATAAAATTCAAATTAATTACTTAAAAATCATACAATGTGATTTTCTGGATTTTTGTTTTAGATTCCGTCTCTCACAGTTGAAGTGTAGCTATGATAAAAATGACAGACCTCTACATGCTTTGTAAGTAGGAAAACCTGCAAAATTGGCAGTGTATCAAATACTTGTTCTCCCCACTGTATCTGATGCTCCAGATACTCAACTAGTCTCAAGAAGGCCAGTTTTATTGCTTCTTTAATCAGCACAACAGTTTCCAGCTGTGCTAACATAATTGCAAAAAGGTTTTCTAATGATCAATTAGCCTTTTAAAATTATCAACTTGGATTAGCAAACCCAACGTGCCATTGGAACACAGGACTGATGGTTGCTGATAATGGGCCTCTGTACGCCTATGTAGATATTCCATAGAAAAATCAGCCGTTTCCAGCTACAATAGCCATTTACAACATTAACAATGTCTACACTGTATTTCTGATCAATTTGATGTTATTTTAATGGACAATAAAAATTGCTATTCTTTTCGAAAACAACAACATTTCTAAGTGACCCAAAACTTTTGAACGGGAGTGTAGATAGGTAGATAGAGAGAGAGAGAGAGAGAGAGAGAGAGAGAGAGAGAGAGAGAGAGAGAGAGAGAGAGAGAGAGAGAGAGAGAGAGAGAGAGAGAGAGAGAGAGAGAGATAGATAGAGCAAAAACCAAGCCATGAGGTCTAAGGAATTGTCCATTGAGCTCCGAGACAGGATTGTGTCGAGGCATTGAAGGTCCCCAAGAACACAGTGGCCTCCATCATTCTTAAATGGAAGAAGTTTGGAACCACCAAGACTCTTCCTAGAGCTGACCTCCCTGCCAAACTGAGCAATCGGGGTAGAAGGGCCTTGGTCAGGGAGGTGACCAAGAACCTGATGGTCACTCTGACAGAGCTCCAGAGTTCCTCTGTGGAGATGGGAGAACCTTCCAGAAGGACAACCATCTCTGTAGCACCACCAATCAGGCCTTTATGGTAGAATTAGCAGACGGAAGCCACTCCTCAGTAAAAGGCACATGACAGCCTGCTTGGAGTTTGCTAAAAGGCACCTAAAGGACTCTCAGACCATGATCATTCTCTGGTCTGATGAAACCAAGATTGAACTCTTTGGCCTGAATGCCAAGCGTCACGTCTGGAGGAAACCTGGCACCATCCCTATGGTGAAGCATGGTGGTGGCAGCATCATGCTGTGGGGATGTTTTCAGCGGCAGGGACTGGGAGACTTGTCAGGTTTGAGGGAAAGATGAACGGAGTAAAGTACAGAGAGATCCTTGATGAAAACCTGCTCCAGAGCGCTCAGGACCTCAGACTGGGGCGAAGGTTCACCTTCCAACAGGATAATGACCCTAAGCACACAGCCAAGACAACGCAGGAGGGGCTTCGGGACAAGTCTGTGAATGTCCTTGAGTGGCCCTGCCAGAGCCTGGACTTGAACCCGATCTAACATCTCTGGAGAGACCTGAAAATAGCTGTGCAATGACGCTCCCCATCCAACCTGACAGAACTTGAGAGGATCTGCAAAGAAGAATGGGAGAAACTCCCTAAATACAGGTCTGCCAAGCTTGTAGCGTCATACCCAAGAAGAGTCGAGGCTGTAATCGCTGCCAAAGGTGCTTCAACAAAGTACTCAGTAAAGGGTCTGAATACTTATGTAAATGTGATATTTCAGTTGTTTATTTTTAATACATTTGCAAACATTTCAAAAAACGTGTTTTTGCTTTGTTATTATGGGGTATTGTGTGTAGATTTATGAAGGGGAAAAAAACAATTTAATCAATTTGAAAATAAGGCTGTAACGTAACATGTAGAAAAAGTCAAGGGGTCTGAATACTTTCCAAATGCACGGTAGGTAGGTAGGTAGGTAGGTAGGTAGGTAGGTAGATATAGATAGATAGATAGATAGATAGATAGATAGATAGATAGATAGATAGATAGATAGATAGATAGATAGATAGATAGATAGATAGATAGATAGATAGATAGATAGATAGATAGATAGATAGATAGATAGATAGATAGATAGATAGATAGATAGATAGATAGATAGATAGATAGATAGATAGATAGATAGATAGATAGATAGATAAGCTCCGTACCCATCTTAGATTTCCCGTCCTCATACTTGGTGCGTTGGAGAACATGGTGGACTATTCTGCTTCTGGTGGAATTGGAGAAGAACGTCTGTTTGTTGTTGATGGTAAAACTGAGAGAAGAGAGGGAAACAAACAAACAGTCAGTGTATTATAGCAAACGGAGGAGGCGGGAATAGAACCCTGGTCACTGGCGTGAAAGGCAGTCCCACTACGCATCGCCCCATTAGGGTTAAACCACTTGGTGGGAATTGTAACGTGGCTCATTAGCAAGGATTGCTACAGTATTATGATACAGTATATCATCCATTCTAGACAGCAGGGTTGGATAGGTTACTTTCTTAAGGTAATCAGTTACAGTTACTAGTTACCTGTCCCAATTTTTTAATCAGTATTGTAATTTTGGGATTACCCAAACTCAGTAATGTACCTCAGTTACTTTATGATTTAAAAAAATATATACAGTATATATAGTGGTATATATACTACCAGTCAAAAGTTTGGACACACCTACTCATTCAAGGGTTTTTCTATATTTTTACAACAACAAAAAAATTCAAGAGTGTGCAAAGCTGTCATCAAGGCAAAGGGTGGCTATTTGAAGAATCTCAAATATAAAATATATTTTGATTTGTTTAACACTTTTTGGGTTACTACATGATTCCATATGTGTTATTTCATAGTTTTGTAGAAAATGTAGAAAATACTAAAAATAAAGAAAACCCTTGAGTGTCCAAACTTTTGACTGGTACTGTATATTATTATTATATATTTTTAAATATTTAAAAAATACAATGTACTTGCAGTGAAGCCGCTCAACATCTACATCACATCAGTCATCTAACAGACTCCCATCCAGAGCCACCCACAGAAGCAACCAGGGTCAACGCCCTGCTCAAGGTCACATCGACAGATCTCCCATAAGGTCAAAAACGGGGACCCGAACCAGCGACCCATCAGCCACCGGCCCAAGCTCCCAACCGCCAGGCCACCTGCCCTCCAAGATCCCCCCCACAGTCCCCAACCCCCCCCGAGAAAATACAATAATTCCATTCCCCACCCACAAGACCCCCCCCCCCCCCCCCCCCCCAAGACCCACAATGCACCAACAAAATCAACAAAAGACTAAAGACGTCGAGGACAACAACAATCATAACAGCAAGACCAACTGAATATGTTTGAGTGCATGTATGGCACTATTTACATGTGTGTATGTGTGTGTCTGTGTTTGTGCACGTGTGTGCATTTGAATGAGAGTGTGTGTATATGCATGTGTACAAACACCTGCACGGCATCAGCTTCAGGCAAACAGGCGTTAGCTGTAACAACAATGCCCCTCAGTGTCAATCAAACATACTTTTTGTTCTGTTTTATTTTGACTTTATTTTTGACTTTTATCTTTGACCGTCATTCTATCCCACGCCCAGCAACTCCACTCCCACTTGTCTCCAGTTCCACATCCCAACCCTCAGCTTCCCTCAGCCCATCCCACCTCTCTCTGCTGGCCACCCTCCCTCGGGTTTTTACGCACCATATATCTTTCAACTATGCTGTGATGTTTAACATACAATTTGAATCTATCTAATCGAACAGAATCCACAGATTGCGAGTTGAACCGTAAAAACTTTTTTTTACTAAGAGTATTAGTATATTAGTAATTGACTGACCCGGGCTCTCCAGATCTCCCAACAATTTTCAGCCATTCCTGAACCTGAGACCAGAAACAGGCTACCTGAGGGCAATAGCTGAAAAGCACGAAGTCTTGACTCTTGCGTCGTTTTACATATCAACTCATACACCCTGTACCATGGAATCGGTACATCGAAAATCTCTTCCCAACTATTTTGCAATCTGTCTGGCACAGCTGTCAATATCCTGGTCCTCAAATGAAACTGGTATACTTCCCTATTTATGCTATTTGTATTCCTCCGCCAGTTTTGATACTTTATATTGGGCAGACAGACCAGTTCCCTACCTCCACCCACTGCCACCTGCCTCCTCCATTTTTGGGGTAATGCTGTAATCAATTGGTTGTAATCTTGGATTGAGCAGACCTTCCCATACAATTCTGATAACTCCATGAAATACATAACTATACCATTCCAATTTACAATATCATTTAAAAACAAAATACCCTTTTCAAACATCTTTTCCATAAATACAGGTATTTTATCAACCAGCACATTTGAGTTCAGCCATAATATTTGTTGTAATTTTTGTTCTATCTTTTCAGGGGGATGAAATTGAAATTGTAGCCAGCTCTGCAATGCTTGTTTGAAAAAGAGAGATACTCAATTAATCGAAAATGAGACATGGCAATCTGCACAATGGCAAAAAAAAATTAAACAATGGATGAGCTTTTCTTAGTAATCTACTTGAGAACAATTTAGGGTTCAAGTAAAACTTTTGGATAAGTGAAGCTTTTAGAGAGAGGTTTAGTGCTTTTAGATTTAATAATCTCAACCCACCTAGTTCATATTCATTATATAGATAGGCACACTTTATCTTGTCTGGTTTAGCATCCCAGATAAAGCGAAATATTTTTTGCTCATATGATTTGAAAAAAACGAATCATCAGGAGTAGGCAGTAAGTAAACTGAGATATGACTAAGGAGCTAATCGGGCCAATTTTTCTATAAATAGACAGGTATTTACCTCTCCATGGTTGCAGGATCTTGTCTGCATTTACTAGTTTTCTATTGAAATTCATTGTGGAGAGCTCATTTACATATTTTGTGATATGAACACCAAGTATGTCTACTTCACCGTCAGCCCATTTTATAGGTAAACTGCAGGGTAATGTAAAAGTTGTATTTTTTAAAGATCCAATATGTAATATTGTACACTTATCATAATTAGGTTTTAGTCCAAAGTGTCCAGAAAAGTTATCTAGACCTTCAAGGAGACATTGCAGGGATCTAGCTTGCGGACTTAATATAAAACTTGAGTCATCGGCATACATGGACACCTTTGTTTTTAAGCCTTGGATTTCTAATCCTGTAATGTTGTTATTTGATCTGATTTTAATAGCGAGCATTTCGATGGCCATAACGAATAGATATGGTGACAGTGGACACCCTTGTTTAACTCCTCTTGACAATTCAAAACTCTCTGAGAAGAAGCCGCTATTTACTATTTTACACCTGGGGTTGCAATACATTACTTTTACCCATTTTATAAGAAAATCACAAAAATTGAAAAAATCCAAGCATTTATAAAATCCAGTCTTACTTTATCAAAGGCCTTTTCAAAATCCGCTATATACATATGCACGCACCACTTTTCCGTTATTTATTTTTTAGAATTCTTTGAAATAAGTAATTTCTTTCATATCACTTCACCAATTTGGACTATTTTGTGTATGTCCATTAAATGAAATCCAAATAAAAATCCATTTAAATTACAGGTTGTAATGCAACTATATAGGAAAAACGCCAAGGGGGATGAAGACTTCAGTTATAATGATATTGTCTTAGTTTTTTATTTTTAAGTCCTCCAGTAGACTTTGATAAAATTTCCAATATCCCCGTCCACGTGGAAATTCTATAAGAGTTATGTGAAGGACAATTAGATGATGATCCGGTCGCATTCAGTCTCCTATTAATACTTTTTTAACCTTTGATGCAAGAGAGAAAGAGACAAGAAAGTAGTCAAGACGACTAGCTTGATTAAGTCTCCTCCATGTTTTCTTACTAGGTCTCCAAATATCCACTATTTCTAATGTGTCCATAATACAGTGGGGGAAAAAAGTATTTAGTCAGCCACCAATTGTGCAAGTTCTCCCACTTAAAAAGATGAGAGAGGCCTGTAATTTTCATCATAGGTACACGTCAACTATGACAGACAAAATGAGAAAATAAAATCCAGAAAATCACATTGTAGGATTTTTAATGAATTTATTTGCAAATTATGGTGGAAAATAAGTATTTGGTCAATAACAAAAGTTTCTCAATACTTTGTTATATACCCTTTGTTGGCAATGACACAGGTCAAACGTTTTCTGTAAGTCTTCACAAGGTTTTCACACACTGTTGCTGGTATTTTGGCCCATTCCTCCATGCAGATCTCCTCTAGAGCAGTGATGTTTTGGGGCTGTCGCTGGGCAACACGGACTTTCAACTCCCTCCAAAGATGTTCTATGGGGTTGAGATCTGGAGACTGGCTAGGCCACTCCAGGACCTTGAAATGCTTCTTACGAAGCCACTCCTTCGTTGCCCGGGCGGTGTGTTTGGGATCATTGTCATGCTGAAAGACCCAGCCACGTTTCATCTTCAATGCCCTTGCTGATGGAAGGAGGTTTTCACTCAAAATCTCCCGATACATGGCCCCATTCATTCTTTCCTTTACACGGATCAGTCGTCCTGGTCCCTTTGCAGAAAAACAGCCCCAAAGTATGATGTTTCCACCCCCATGCTTCACAGTAGGTATGGTGTTCTTTGGATGCAACTCAGCATTCTTTGTCCTCCAAACACGACGAGTTGAGTTTTTACCAAAAAGTTATATTTTGGTTTCATCTGACCATATGACATTCTCCCAATCCTCTTCTGGATCATCCAAATGCACTCTAGCAAACTTCAGACGGGCCTGGACATGTACTGGCTTAAGCAGGGGGACACGTCTGGCACTGCAGGATTTGAGTCCCTGGCGGCGTAGTGTGTTACTGATGGTAGGCTTTGTTACTTTGGTCCCAGCTCTCTGCAGGTCATTCACTAGGTCCCCCGTGTGGTTCTGGGATTTTTGCTCACCGTTCTTGTGATCATTTTGACCCCACGGGGTGAGATCTTGCGTGGAGCCCCAGATCGAGGGAGATTATCAGTGGTCTTGTATGTCTTCCATTTCCTAATAATTGCTCCCACAGTTGATTTCTTCAAACCAAGCTGCTTACCTATTGCAGATTCAGTCTTCCCAGCCTGGTGCAGGTCTACAATTTTGTTTCTGGTGTCCTTTGACAGCTCTTTGGTCTTGGCCATAGTGGAGTTTGGAGTGTGACTGTTTGAGGTTGTGGACAGGTGTCTTTTATACTGATAACAAGTTCAAACAGGTGCCATTAATACAGGTAACGAGTAGAGGACAGAGGAGCCTCTTAAAGAAGAAGTTACAGGTCTGTGAGAGCCAGAAATCTTGCTTGTTTGTAGGTGACCAAATACTTATTTTCCACCATAATTTGCAAATAAATTCATAAAAAATCCTACAATGTGATTTTCTGTATTCTGATTTATTTTATTTTTTTCTCAATTTGTCTGTCATAGTTGACGTGTACCTATGATGAAAATTACAGGCCTCTCTCATCTTTTTAAGTGGGAGAACTTGCACAATTGGTGGCTGACTAAATACTTTTTTCCCCCACTGTATTTGTGATTTCCTTAAGGGCACGGTGATGAGTTTGTAGAGTGATTTCCTTTACGGTCCATTGAGGTACTTAACACTGTGTTATATTCTCCCACCATAGTGATTTGATTGTTTGTTGCCTGTAAGTTCAATAAACTGGTATAAATATTTTCAAATAAGTATGAATCATCCTGATTTGAAGCATGTAGACAAAGACATACAAAACATAGACAAACAAAAAACAATTATGGAAAAGTTCTCGACAATAGACAGAGGGGAGAGAGTGAGAGAAGAGAGAGAGATCACGTGTGTGTATGTGCGCCTGTGTGTGTGTGTGTGTGTGTGCGCCTGTGTGTGTGTGTGTGTGTGCGCCTGTGTGTGTGTGTGTGTGTGTGTGTGTGTATGTGTGTATGCGTCCGTATGTGTAAGCGAGCGTGTAATTGAGTGTGTGTGTGTGTGCTCATAACTTCATAGTGTTCAGATATTTTGACAGTTCCCACACTTTTTTTTCCCGTAACCTGGCGTCCCCGTAGAATTTAGCACAGCCATGGTGTTATGGAGCTGTCTTACGCTTCCCCCTCTCCCTCTGTACAGGATACAGCCTCTTACCCCTCTCCCTCTGTACAGGATACAGCCTCTTACCCCTCTCCCTCTGTACAGGATACAGCCTCTTCCCCCTCTCCCTCTGTACAGGATACAGCCTCTTACCCCTCTCCCTCTGTACAGGATACAGCCTCTTACCCCTCTCCCTCTGTACAGGATACAGCCTCTTCCCCCTCTCCCTCTGTACAGGATACAGCCTCTTACCCCTCTCCCTCTGTACAGGATACAGCCTCTTACCCCTCTCCCTCTGTACAGGATACAGCCTCTTCCCCCTCTCCCTCTGTACAGGACACAGCCTCTTACCCCTCTCCCTCTGTACAGGATACAGCCTCTTACCCCTCTCCCTCTGTACAGGATACAGCCTCTTACCCCTCTCCCTCTGTACAGGATACAGCCTCTTACCCCTCTCCCTCTGTACAGGATACAGCCTCTTACCCCTCTCCCTCTGTACAGGATACAGCCTCTTACCCCTCTCCCTCTGTACAGGATACAGCCTCTTACCCCTCTCCCTCTGTACAGGATACAGCCTCTTACCCCTCTCCCTCTGTACAGGATACAGCCTCTTCCCCCTCTCCCTCTGTACAGGATACAGCCTCTTACCCCTCTCCCTCTGTACAGGATACAGCCTCTTACCCCTCTCCCTCTGTACAGGATACAGCCTCTTACCCCTCTCCCTCTGTACAGGATACAGCCTCTTACCCCTCTCCCTCTGTACAGGATACAGCCTCTTACCCCTCTCCCTCTGTACAGGATACAGCCTCTTACCCCTCTCCCTCTGTACAGGACACAGCCTCTTCCCCCTCTCCCTCTGTACAGGATACAGCCTCTTACCCCTCTCCCTCTGTACAGGATACAGCCTCTTACCCCTCTCCCTCTGTACAGGATACAGCCTCTTACCCCTCTCCCTCTGTACAGGATACAGCCTCTTACCCCTCTCCCTCTGTACAGGATACAGCCTCTTACCCCTCTCCCTCTGTACAGGATACAGCCTCTTCCCCCTCTCCCTCTGTACAGGATACAGCCTCTTACCCCTCTCCCTCTGTACAGGATACAGCCTCTTACCCCTCTCCCTCTGTACAGGATACAGCCTCTTACCCCTCTCCCTCTGTACAGGATACAGCCTCTTACCCCTCTCCCTCTGTACAGGATACAGCCTCTTACCCCTCTCCCTCTGTACAGGACACAGCCTCTTACCCCTCTCCCTCTGTACAGGATACAGCCTCTTACCCCTCTCCCTCTGTACAGGACACAGCCTCTTACCCCTCTCCCTCTGTGGCCTCTGTACAGGATACAGCCTCTTGCGACGTTCGTTTATCTCCCGGGGAAATTGGTCATTGAGACCGAATTTGGTCCCTTTAAGCTCCCTTCCCCTGCTTTTGATCAGCTCCTTTTGTTGGTAGTGTTCAAATTTTTGCGATGATAGGTCGTCGACCCTTGGTCTTGTCGCTTCCGAGCTCCGAGTCTGTGCACTCGGTGGAGAGCCACCTTGTTCACGGTCTCTAGAGGAAGTTTCGAGGCGGATTGCATGAACTCTCCGATCGGCCCCTCTGGTGGATTATTGGATGCTTCCTCAGGAATCCCAGAAAATATTAGATTTTCACACATGCTACGGGTTTGTATGTCTAGTAGCAACTCCCTCATCACCGTGTTTTCCCTGAGTAGACAATCCATGTTGGAATCGAGGGTTTTTACCTTGGCTGTGAGTGCCCTGTTCTCTCCTCGGAGGGTGAGAATTCCACTCTGGCTAAACTCCAAACTCCTACTCAGCCCTGCTACCTCCTCAGCATCTCCTTAGTATCCAGGTTGGCTCGGAACTGCAAGCAGTTGTTTACAAATGTTTTTAACGATGCGTCTTTTCCACGACGAACGAAGAGGATTTATGATGACTTTCCCCTTAACAGGCATTAGAATAAGACAAAAAGGATCCATCAAACACATTTGGTGTGTCATCATATTGGTGTCTGACTTGTGGTCAGACTCGCTCAGGCGGAACAAACTTAAACTTGGGTCTTTTTTCAATGCTGAATTGAATGTCATTGAGAAAACAGAAAGGTGTCATTATTTTAAAAAATTCTCGCAAACATTCATTCTGAATTTAAAAGTAATCCAAGAAGTAATCATCTAGTTTTTCTAAAGTATCTGTTATCAGTTACTCTAGCCTGCTAGACGATCATCCATATTTGTAAAACTGAGGAGAGATGAAGAAAGCAACTACGAGGGATCTTTGAAAAAGGCAGTCAGCAGTCAATCACATTCTTTAAAACATATCAATAACTCTCCATCTAATAAACTTCCCACTAAATCGCAAAGCTTTCCAGGACCAACAGTCGGTAAATGTTCTTTTGATGTTTTTTTTAGATCCAAGAACAAAGGCTGTCAGAGATGAAGAGATGAAAACAAAAAATGGCAGAAAGAGACGAGGAGATGAAAACAAACTGGGCAGAAAAACACAAAGCATTTAAAGGAAGTTGATTTATTGACTTCCATCAAAGAGCTGCGAGAAAGAGAGAAAGAGAGAGAGAAAGGGAGAGAGAGACAGAGACAGAGACAGAGACAGAGACAGAGACAGAGACAGAGACAGAGACAGAGACAGACAGACAGAGAGAGAGAGAGGCAGAGAGAGAAAGAGAGAGAGAGAGAGGAGAGAGGAGAGAGGGGAGAGAGAGAGAGAGAGAGAGAGAGAGAGAGAGAGAGAAAGAGAGAGAAAGAGAGAGAAAGAGAGAGAGAGAGAGAGAGAGAGAGAGAGAGAGAGAGAGAGAGAGAGAGAGAGAGAGAGAGAGAGAGAGAGAGAGAGAATGAGGAGGAGGGAATGATAAAGAGTTAAGAAAGGGGGAGGAGGGGTTGTCATAACAGAAACAGTTCATGCTGCAGAAGGCTGTATTATGCTGGTCTTTTATCTCTGCTCCAATGCAGCCTATACAAACACATCATATAATACAAATAACCCCAGTCTATCTATTCTATCCCTATTCACAAGCTGTTAGAGCAGTGTAGCTGTGTGTGTAGCTGTGTGTGTGTGTGTGTGTGTGTGTGTAGCTGTGTGTGTGTGTGTAGCTGTGTGTGTGTGTGTGTGTGTGTGTGTGTGTGTGTGTGTGTGTGTGTGTGTGTGTAACCTACTGGTGCATGCGTGCCCTGCTGAAGGGGGCTGTATAGCAGTCTGTCTCCTCCAGGTCAGGCAACGCCTCTTTGTCCAGCTTCATGGGGTTCCTGGGTAACCAACTCTTTATCTGACGACACCTCAGATGGAACCGGCTGCAGAAAATAGAGGATTAATGGACGAATTACGAGGATCATCCTAGAGATTGTTGTGTCTGTAGCTAGCCTGGTTAAACCAGACTAAACTCTCTCACATTTAGTGTCACAATGACATTACTGTTGATCCTTTCTACACATACAGTATGTTATAGTCTAATTAATTACAATGGTCTTTCTAAACCTTCCTAAACTTCTCCATCAGGAGACTGTATTATTATGATTCGTTTGTTTTGCTGACACTTTACTTTATTCAGGGTGACTTATTGGGTTTAAAAGAGCTTAGATTGCACATTCTTACACACACACACACACACACACACACACACACACACACACACAACAGAACAGGTTTAAATAGCAGGATAAACTAATCCTGAATTAAGTCCTCTGGGGTAGAGCTAAATGACAGTTTGACACATTCACCCTCTGTGATCAATTGACAGTTAACCTCTTCCATCTAACTCCCTGATGGCCGATGATGGCTGCATCTTACAGCTAGATCATCTAACTCCCTGATGGCCGATGATGGCTGCATCTTTACAGCTAGATCATCTAACTCCCTGATGGCCGATGATGGCTGCATCTTACAGCTAGATCATCTAACTCCCCGATGGCCGATGATGGCTGCATCTTTACAGATAGATCATCTAACTCCCTGATGGCCGATGATGGCTGCATCTTACAGCTAGATCATCTAACTCCCTGATGGCCGATGATGGCTGCATCTTACAGCTAGATCATCTAACTCCCTGATGGCCGATGATGGCTGCATCTTACAGCTAGATCATCTAACTCCCTGATGGCCGATGATGGCTGCATCTTTACAGCTAGATCATCTAACTCCCTGATGGCCGATGATGGCTGCATCTTACAGCTAGATCATCTAACTCCCTGATGGCCGATGATGGCTGCATTTTACAGCTAGATCATCTAACTCCCTGATGGCCGATGATGGCTGCATCTTACAGCTAGATCATCTAACTCCCTGATGGCCGATGATGGCTGCATCTTACAGCTAGGTCATCTAACTCCCCGATGGCCGATTGAAATAACAGCTAGATATCTCATCTTGAGACAACAGAGTCCCTCCAGCTATGCTGAATGCTCCTGATAGTGTATTTCATTAGTAGTGCTCTGCAGTGCTCAGCAATTCAACTCAGCAGCACACTGTGCCTGAACTTTACGATCATACTAGTCCACTTACCCGCCCATAGCTTTGCTCTTCCAATCTGTAAAGTAACTTTTTTTTCTGAAAGATATATAACAATAAATTAGATCATGTGGGATGGGGGTCTAAGAATCCAACGGATCAAGCCAGTTATTAACACTTGTGTCGTGCATTATAATGCATTATGTATAGCTCATAAGGTGTTATAGATGCGTTTACAATGCATTATGAAGAGGGTATTCATATGAAGTGTTACCTGAATGGCATCCTGATGTTCATCTGCTCAGCGTATTTACAAAGCGTGTCCCACGGAGCATGGATCTTCACAAACATTATGTCGGTGTTGGTCAGAGACGGCTTTAGAGGGCACAAAACTAGAAATTAGCTTTTGACAAAAACTAGTATCTGACAATCTGATGACAATATTTGAGAATATAGTCACGAGTGTCAAATCTCTTTTTATCATTTACCAAATAGCTAAATTTATAGTAGTAGAGTATTTACTATATTAATGTAGTTGTAGTATACAGTAGTAAAGTATGTACTATATTAATGTAGTTGTAGTATACAGTAGTAGAGTATGTACTATATTAATGTAGTTGTATTATACAGTAGTAATGTACTATATTAATGTAGTTGTAGTATACAGTAGTATTCCGTTTTTGTTTGAAAGGAAAGGGTTAACGCGGAAGAGAAAAAAAGATCCAATCAGGATTTTCCTTTGCTGTCTCTGGGGAGATAAATCTAGCTAGCTAAGTCAGCCATTGGCTCAGCCATCAGAAGCTAGATAAAGGCATATGCCATTAAGCTGTATTAGGGCAGGTAGCTTAGTGGGTAAGAGTGTTGTGCCAATAACCGAAAGGTCGCTGGTTCTAATCCCCGAGCCAACTAGGTGAAAAATCAGTCGATGTGCCCTTGAGCAAGGCACTTAACCATAATTGCTCCTGTAAGTCGCTCTGGATAAGAGCGTCTGCTAAATGACTAAAAATGTAAGGGCAAAATGTTGGAGTGACAGTGGAATCAACCACATTTTGACTTAATGGGTGGGACCGTTTTTTACAAAAACGTATGGAAACTTCTGCCTTCTTGAAGGCCAACAGGTCACTGCATAATAGCGAGCAGTAGTTTTCCCGCGGTCTAGCTAGCTAGCTTTTGTTTTCGGCTAGTTTGCAGCGGCTGCAGCAGGTGTTATCAAAGAGGATGTTGTTGCTAATTTGTTAGCTTCTCCCTTTTCAAGAATAACTTTCAAATGATCATCATCTGGTGAGTGGAACTGTGGTTTTTATTGCAGTGCGCTTGCTGTTGTTAGCCATCTCTTTGAGAATAATTTTTTGTGTGAGAAACATTGTTGTATTTAAAGTGGAACTGACAGCATTTTAGCAACATGAAATCTTATTAAAATATGTTCATATACACCCCCAGGAAGAATATGACACTTTTTAAAAACATTTTCTGACAAGCGACCACTTAGATATGGTCATTTTTCCCGTTTTCATAAATTCTTATAATGTTTGGGAATTATGTATATTAAGGCATTTGTGAAAACTCTATATCAATATAGAGCGGGAAAGCAGCCGTGCGTTTGGACAATTAATAAGACACTGCAGTAAATAAAACCGAACTCTAGGACCAGAGTCTACACAGACCGGTGCGCTATAGCCAATCAGTGACTCGACAGAACGGGCCAAGCAAGCTGTACAAACAAAAACGGAAACGACACAGGACGTCTTATTTAATGAAAGGGGCTGCAGTCTGCCGTGAAGCGTTTTTAAAAAATCCATTTGCATTGCTAGTTATAGCCTAATGTTAGCTAGCTAACTAGCTAACATTGAACCTATTTGGTTAACTTTAGCTAGCTATGACAATCTGTTTGTATTGCTAGTACTCTCTGGATTGGTATTATGGTTATGTTTGTTTAGCTAGCTAGCTACATGTCTAAACAAAAGACTTGACTTTGCCAGATGATTACATGACCCATCAAATTAGCCAGGTGTGTCTGACAGTGATTACGGCAATCTATTGTATAATAATGCTAAAATATTTGTGTCTGGAATTTGTCTTTCAGCATCAGTAGACCACGCCTGACTCTCCCCCACCAGTCAACAAGTCAACCTCTGTAGCTCAGCTGGTAGAGCACGGCGCTTGTAACGCCAAGGTAGTGGGTTCGATCCCCGGGACCACCCATACACAAAAAAATAATAATAATGTATGCACGCATGACTGTAAGTCGCTTTGGATAAAAGCGTCTGCTAAATGGCATATTATTATTATTATTAACTACTTGATTGATGAAGGCATGTCATCCAGCAAAGGCAGCAGCGCAGTCATCAACTACATGCACCATTTCTTCACCAACTACAGAGTCGGGGAAACACGTGTGGACCTGAATTGTGATCAACTGCAGCAGCCAAAACAAGAACAAGTTGTGCTCTGGTATTGTGCCCTGTCAGACCAGCTCCACCACAGTCTGGACCTTCACTTCCTGATCACAGGCCACACCACAGTCTGGACCTTCACTTCCTGATCACAGGCCACACCAAGTTTTACCCCGACTGGTGCTTCGGCCTCATCAAGCGGTGCTTCAGAAAGACCAGAGTGAACACTTTGTCTGAGATTGCTGGTGTTGTGAAGGACAGCACCGTGACAGGGGTCAACATCCCACAGCTGGTTGGACTGGAGGATGGTACGGTGCTGGTGGAAAGCGATGGCTGGCAACAACACATGACTCCGTACTTCAGGCCGCTGCCACAGATCAAGCAGTACCAGCACTTCAGGTGAATATAATTTTCATTGCATTGTATGAGGTTATTCTTCTTATCTAAACTTGGGAGGTGAATTGATGTTATGCGAGGTTGTAATGTCTTCTCAAATTTATTTGGTTATTTCCTGTTTTACAGCTTTGATGCTCTGGAGCCTGGTGTTGTTGTCGCCAAGGAGCGTTTGGACTCAGTCGGGACCAGGTTTCAGCTGCTGCGCAACGCTGACATCCTTCCTCCCATAGATGGTCTGAGCGTTCTGACTCAGTCGGGACCAGGTTTCAGCTGCTGCGCAACGCTGACATCCTTCCTCCCATAGATGGTCTGAGCGTTCTGACTCAGTCGGGACCTGGTTTCAGCTGCTCTACAACGCTGACATCCTTCCTCCCATAGATGGTCTGCCTGTACAAGCACCACCTGGACTGGACACAGCTAGACAAACTTATCTTTTTGAGAAGATCAGGGAGGAGTTTTGCAACGAAGAGGCTATGGACATCACATGCCCTGCACCAAAGTCAAGGGCAGGACAGAAACAGGCTCTCCGAATATAGATTCCCTTGTTCACGCGTGGTTCGGACGGACCAGTTCACCACTGGGGGCGAGTTCCCAGTCATCAGCACTATTTTACATTTTAGTCATTTAGCAGACGCTCTTATCCAGAGCGACTTACAGTTAGTGAGTGCATACATTTTCATACTATCTGCAGTGCCTCTATGGACATTCACATGAGTCTCTCCTAACACACACACGCCATACGTTGCTGCTACAATTTTCTTTTTTATCCTGCTGCTCAGCCATTTTACCCCTGATTGTATGCATATAACTACCTCATCTATCACCAGTATCACTGATATTGTTATTGTACATACTGTATATTATTTTGTTCTTTCGCTACTGGCATTGACACTTGTTATTTTTTTCTTTATATTGACACTATCTATTTTTGATATTGCTACTATGCAAGTAACCATTTCGCTGTACTGTTTACACCTTCCGTAGAGACCCATCCACTTAGCAAGATGTGGCTGGGGGTTATAGCATTTCTTTCACATGACCCATCAATATAGACAAGTGTGTCTGGGTAAGCGTCATCTAATATTTATAAAAATATTTTTATCTGGACACTTTCTGTTTACCTGAAATGTTTCCTTATTGTAGGCTACTACTTTTACCACTTTTAGACTTAATCTTTACCACACTACATGACCTTTAGCACATGACCTCACACGTGAATCCTTAAAGAGATGGGTGGGGCTAAGGCTTAAGTGGGTGTGAATAATGCTGAATGGGTGTAGACAAAGAAAAGCTCTCCAGTAGCAAAAACATTCATCGGCCATTTTCTCAAAAAGTGGGGTTACAAGTTTATCAACTTTCAAAGCAGAATTACTTTCCAATTGTTCCTCAAATGCAGTGTATGATATACCATTTTGTAGCTCTGAGTCTCAACTTTTATCCAATGTAAAAAAAACACAATTTCAAATGTTGCTCCATAAGACCGATTCAAGGCGGTCGGTCACATTTGGGAACTTCACATTCCTATTGTTCAAACAACCATGAAAAGGTAGGCTCTGTCTCCCTCATTTATGCACATCAACAACAACAACAACAACAACAACTAATGCTAGCCAGAGCAAGATGAGCTAAAATCTAACGAAGGAACATTAGATAAACCCTCTCAAACTTTTTCAGCTAGTTGGCCGTCAAAATTGCACTGATAAATGATGGGGAAATGTAGCCTCCTCGTCCTTCAGCAGCTTGCCTGCCAATGCATGCTTGTCCCAACCAAGCACCCAAGCTAACTGGCTAGAGTTGGCTAGCTTGCTAGCTACTTCCAGACACAAATGAGAGAACACCTCACTCTGACCATTTTACTCGGCGTAGCAGAGCTGGTTAGGCTGTTTACATGTTATCTAGAGCGTTGGTGACTAAATAGTACTTTACTGACACCGGTCATATTCAGCGGGTGTTGCGCGTTCGTAAATACATCAGTTATTCTGCGCTCTGGCACACTCAGATGAGAGTGCTCTGAAATCGGAGTAGATAGCCAGAGTGAATTTGCGAACGCAAGAGATATGCTAACTGGATAACAGTCGTTCAAGTTCTTGCTAGCTAATCAAATGACACCTGCATCTCTAGCTGTGTATAGCCACTTAAAAACGATATGAGGGGAAAAAGTCAGTCACTCACCCACTCCTCCAATGGCATTACATCCTCCTAGCAGCTAGCTATCTAGCTAACGTTAGGCTCTGTGTTTTTAGCTTGCTACATAAATAGATATGCTAACCTATTAGCCACGTTATGACTGACTTGTGATCATTGCCCTTGCTAGTTTGATTGTATTGACATTCCCAGCCTTAGTTACATTCATCCGTTTTTGTCCAGAATATTGAGTCATGGAAACTGAAACAGTGTTTCCCGAATGGAGGCAGCAAACAATGTACCAGGCCAGCTGTGATTTACAACCTGATAGCAATCTGTTTGGGACTACCAAGAAATGTATTGGTGAATTATATGAATCATGCATTGAACTGCATCCATCTATTCTGCCAACAATGCCTTAGTGTACGTCATGGAATGTTGAGTCAAATAGAACCTATTTTTAAAACATCTTATAAAGTTGGTTTTGTAGCATAAACTGGAGATTTGTTATTTTTGACTGATATTATGATTGTCTGTTTGTTTCATATCTGCAAAGTAGTTAAAACGCTGTCAGTTCCACTTTAAACTTTAGGTCTCAGGTTACTTTGTGCTATACGTGAAATGTTTTTTGCAATGGGAAGTAATAGTTGTACATTTCGATTGGTAAATGCTTAATGGTCGTGTTTTTGTATTCTTCTGATTGGGACCTACTGGCTTATTATGTACGAGTTGATGGACTGCTTATCCTTTAACATCCTGCTGTGTGACTGCTTATCCTTTAACATCATGCTGTGTGACTGCTTAACCTTTAACATCATGCTGTGTGACTGCTTATCCTTTAACATCATGCTGTGTGACTGCTTATCCTTTAACATCATGCTGTGTGACTGCTTATCCTTTAACATCCTGCTGTGTGACTGCTTATCCTTTAACATCCTGCTGTGTGACTGCTTATCCTTTAACATTATGCTGTGTGACTGCTTATCCTTTAACATCATGCTGTGTGACTGCTTATCCTTTAACATCATGCTGTGTGTGACTGCTTATCCTTTAACATCATGCTGTGTGACTGCTTATCCTTTAACATCATGCTGTGTGACTGCTTATCCTTTAACATCATGCTGTGTGTGACTGCTTATCCTTTAACATCATGCTGTGTGTGACTGCTTATCCTTTAACATCATGCTGTGTGACTGTTTATCCTTTAACATCATGCTGTGTGACTGCTTATCCTTTAACATCCTGCTGTGTGACTGCTTATCCTTTAACATCATGCTGTGTGTGACTGCTTATCCTTTAACATTATGCTGTGTGACTGCTTATCCTTTAACATCATGCTGTGTGACTGCTTATCCTTTAACATCATGCTGTGTGTGACTGCTTATCCTTTAACATCATGCTGTGTGACTGCTTATCCTTTAACATCATGCTGTGTGACTGCTTATCCTTTAACATCATGATGTGTGTGACTGCTTATCCTTTAACATCCTGCTGTGTGACTGCTTATCCTTTAACATCCTGCTGTGTGACTGCTTATCCTTTAACATTATGCTGTGTGACTGCTTATCCTTTAACATCATGCTGTGTGACTGCTTATCCTTTAACATCATGCTGGGTGTGACTGCTTATCCTTTAACATCATGCTGGGTGTGACTGCTTATCCTTTAACATCATGCTGTGTGACTGCTTATCCTTTAACATCATGCTGTGTGACTGCTTATCCTTTAACATCATGCTGTGTGTGACTGCTTATCCTTTAACATCATGCTGTGTGACTGCTTATCCTTTAACATCATGCTGTGTGTGACTGCTTATCCTTTAACATCATGCTGTGTGACTGCTTATCCTTTAACATCATGCTGTGTGACTGCTTATCCTTTAACATCATGCTGTGTGACTGCTTATCCTTTAACATCATGCTGTGTGACTGCTTATCCTTTAACATCATGCTGTATGACTGCTTATCCTTTAACATCATGCTGTGTGACTGCTTATCCTTTAACATCATGCTGTGTGACTGTTTATCCTTTAACATCATGCTGTGTGTGACTGCTTATCCTTTAACATCATGCTGTGTGACTGTTTATCCTTTAACATCATGCTGTGTGACTGCTTATCCTTTAACATCATGCTGTGTGACTGCTTATCCTTTAACATCATGCTGTGTGTGACTGCTTATCCTTTAACATCATGCTGTGTGACTGCTTATCCTTTAACATCATGCTGTGTGTGACTGCTTATCCTTTAACATCATGCTGTGTGACTGCTTATCCTTTAACATCATGCTGTGTGACTGCTTATCCTTTAACATCATGCTGTGTGACTGCTTATCCTTTAACATCATGCTGTGTGACTGCTTATCCTTTAACATCATGCTGTATGACTGCTTATCCTTTAACATCATGCTGTGTGACTGCTTATCCTTTAACATCATGCTGTGTGACTGCTTATCCTTTAACATCATGCTGTATGACTGCTTATCCTTTAACATCATGCTGTGTGACTGCTTATCCTTTAACATCATGCTGTGTGACTACTTATCCTTTAACATCCTGCTGTGTGACTGCTTATCCTTTAACATCATGCTGTGTGACTGCTTATCCTTTAACATCATGCTGTGTGACTGTTTATCCTTTAACATCATGCTGTGTGACTGCTTATCCTTTAACATCATGCTGTGTGACTGCTTATCCTTTAACATCATGCTGTGTGACTGCTTATCCTTTAACATCATGCTGTGTGACTGCTGTCTTTCCATCGGCCCTATCCAGTGGTGTAGTGGTGCCTGGAGAAGTGGGTTAACTCAAATGTTGCCTAAAAGTTCCCAAACGGCCCACCCAGTGACGGAAAGGCACCCTGTGTGAAAAATCCTATGTTTTTAAAAATTAGTTTTCCTATAGATGTATCAGATTTTCACTCTTGAAATCACACTTTATTTAAAATAGAAAAATATACAAAAATGTGATGGTCCACAACAATGCTTAAACCACATCAATCTGATTGGTTGGGCCTGTCAGGGCCTGGCTCCCCAGTGGGTGGGCCTGTCAGGGCGCGGCTCCCCAGTGGGTGGGCCTGTCAGGTCCCGGCTCCCCAGTGGGTGGGCCTGTCAGGTCCCGGCTCCCCAGTGGGTGGGCCTGTCAGGGCCCGGCTCCCCAGTGGGTGGGTCTGTCAGGGCCCGGCTCCCCAGTGGGTGGGCTTGTCAGGGCCCGGCTCCCCAGTGGGTGGGTCTGTCAGGGCCCGGCTCCCCAGTGGGTGGCCCTCTGTCCACCCAGGCCCATCCATGTCTACGCCCCTGATGCAAACAGCTCATGATGACAATTGCGCCTCCACATATAGCCTACTAACCAACACTTTGGACTAAACTTTTTCAATACCTGGTTTGCATACCCATTATTGCCTTAGTTAGCATTTACTGGTAGATATCATAAGTCTTTCCTACCCTACCGGCTACGGATGTCATTCTTCTGTGAGCTGCGCCAAAACCAGTTGAGAGCTGCACACTCTTGCTGCCTGCAGATGATATTCCGCTGAATATATTTCACGTGCTTTGCGATTGTGTAGGCTACTTTGTGCATGATTTCTCGATTGTATAATTGATCAATCGTAAACCTCCACAACACTACTTAGATACGCATTAGTAGGGATTAAGAAGTGGGTATATGGTTTATACCTGCGTATACCCTCCACTACACCACTGGCCCTTTTGTGTTTTACAAAAAGTGCACTCTCCTACATGAGTGAGTGCGCTGGTATTACGGTTGCTGTCCTTTCAGAATCACACACTGAAGGACTATAGGTTCGCCACTGGGCAAACATATATCTATAATAGATCTAAAGGCTGTTAAGATACTGTATTCATGTTTCAAGAAAGGAGTGTATATATTTGGCCTGGCGAAGCAAATTTATACGCTGACTGAATGGGAGCTGATAATTATGAGTTTTTTTTTTACTCCTCTGGTCTCGGGAAGGAATTACGACAGTCCTCACTGTCCGAGACCGAGTCAAGACCGAGTACAAATGTATCCGACACAGAGACACTCAATATGTGGTTCGGAGACCGGACTCGAGACGTACTACAACACTGGTATTTACTGTATACTTTAGTATATTAGAGTATGTAGGCCTACCCTACCTCTTTCTCCAGCATCAGCCCCTCAGCTCTCAGGTTCCTCTCGAAGGTGACTCTCTTCTCCACCAGAGGACTGGACTTCTTATAGACCAGGATGTAATCGATACGCTTCTTCCCATCTCTGAACAGCAGGCCAGAGGGCTGCCCGGGGTTGGTCCCCTACGGAAATATGTGTTTATCAGTAATACTGATAAGGGTTCCTACAAAAGGCATTCATAACACATTCATAAAGCTGCGTAACTGTGAGACATTGGAAAAGATTGGTGCAATGTCATTCTGGTTATTGTGTGTGTGTGTGTGTGTCTCTGTGTGTGTGTGTGTGTCTGTGTGTGTGTCTCTGTGTGTGTGTGTGTGTGTGTGTGTGTGTGTGTGTGTGTGTCTCTCTGTGTGTGTGTGTATCTGTGTGTGGGTTTGTGTGTGTGTCTGTGTGTGTGTGGGGGTGTGTGTGTCTCTGTGTGTGCACGTGCATGAGGTACCTGAAGCGAATCTGCGCGTGCCTCTAATTTGGCTCGGGTGGCAGGTTTCTGAATGAGAAACGACTCGTCTGTCCTTCCTGCCTCGTACGCACTAGCTTCTGCCTCCTCCACGTAGTGGTCCTTGACACCTTCTGACAGACCTAGACAGACACAGAACGGATGAGCAGTGGGTCAGGACCTGTACAGTGCCTTGCAAAATTATTCATCCCCCTTGGTGTTTTTCCTATTTTGTTGCATTACAACCTGAAATTTAAATGGATTTTTATTAGGATTTAATGTAATGGACATACACAAAATAGTTCAAATTGGTGAACTGAAATGTAAAAAATAACTTGTTAAAAATAAATCTAAATAATAAATAACGGAAAAGTGGTGCGTGCATATGTATTCACCCCCTTCGCTACGAAGTCCCTAAATAAGATCTGGTGCAACAAATTACCTTCAGAAGTCACATAATTAGTTAAATAAAGTCCACCTGTGTGCAACCTAAGTGTCACATGATCTGTCACATGATCTCAGTATATATACACCTGTTCTGAAAGGCCCCAGAGTCTGCAACACCACTAAGCAAGGGGCACCACCAAGCAAGCGACACCATGAAGACCAAGGAGCTCTCCAAACAGGTCAGAGACAAAGTTGTGGAGAAGTACAGATCAGGGTTGGGTTATAAAAAAATATCAGAAACTTTGAACATCCCACGGAGCACCATTAAATCAATTATTAAAAATGGAAAGAATATGGTACCACAACAAACCTGCCAAGAGAGGGCCGCTCACCAAAACTCACAGACCAGGCGAGGAGGGCATTAATCAGAGAGGCAACAAAGAGACCAAAGATAACACTGAAAGAGCTGCAAAGCTCCACAGCGGAGATTGGAGTATCTGTCCATAGGACCACTTTAAGCCGTACACTCCACAGAGCTGGGCTTTACGGAAGAGTGGCCAGAAAAAAGCCATTGCTTAAAGAATAAAATAAGCAAACATGTTTGGTGTTCGCCAAAAGCCATGTGGGCGACTCCCCAAACATATGGAAGAAGGTACTCTGGTCAGATGAGACTAAAATTGAGCTTTTTGGCCATCAAGGAAAACGCTATGTCTGGCGCAAACCCAACACCTCTCATCACCCCGAGAACACCATGTTTTTCATGGAAAACTAGTCAGAATTGAAGGAATGATGGATGGCACTAAATACAGGGAAATTCTTGAGGGAAACCTGTTTCAGTCTTCCAGAGATTTGAGACTGGGACAGAGGTTCACCTTCCTGCAGGACAATGACTCTAAGCATACTGCTAAAGCAACACTTGAGTGGTTTAAGGGGAAACATTTAAATGTCTTGGAATGGCCTAGTCAAAGCCCAGACCTCAATCCAATTGAAAATCTGTGGTATGACTTAAAGATTGCTGTACACCAGCGGAACCCATCCAACTTGAAGGAGCTGGTGGAGCAGTTTTGCCTTGAAGAATGGGCAAAAATCCCAGTGGCTAGATGTGCCAAGCTTACAGAGACATACCCCAAGAGACTTGCAGCTGTAATTGCTGCAAAAGGTCACTCTACAAAGTATTGACTTTGGGGGGGGTGAATAGTTATGCACGCTAAAGTTTTCAGTTTTTGTCTTATTTCTTGTTTGTTTCACAATAAAACATATTTTGCATCTTCAAAGTGGTTGGCATGTTGTGTAAATCAAATGATACAAACTCCCCCAAAATCCACTTTAATTCCAGGTTGTAAGGCAAAAAAAATTGGAAAAATGCCAAGGTGGGTGAATACTTTCGCAAGCCACTGTAGTTATTTGTGTTCTTCTGGTTTGAATCAATGTAATGCTAAGGTATTACTTGAACAATGCTGTTCCTTCTATACATAGCGGTCCTTCACAGCTTCTGCCAAAGACAGACAGACATGGTGAAGTGGGCACGACAGGAAGTAGAGCCAGTTAGCAGACATTTACATTTACATCATTTAGCAGACGCTCTTATCCAGAGAGACTTACAAATTGGTGCATTCAACTTATGATAGCCAGTGGGACAACCACCTTTTTTTATGGGGGGTGGGGGAAGAAGGATTACTTTATAATATTCCAGGTATTCCTCAAAGAGGTAGGGTTTCAAGTGTCTCCAGAAGGTGGTCAGTGACTCCGCTGTCCTGGCGTCGTGGGGGAGCTTGTTCCACCATTGGGGTGCCAGAGCAGCAAATAGCTTTGACTGGGCTGAGCGGGAACTGTGCTTCCGTAGAGGTAGGGGGGCCAGCAGGCCAGAGGTGGATGAACGTAGTGCCCTCGTTTGGGTGTAGGGTCTGATCAGAGCCTGAAGGTAAGGAGGAGACGTTCCCCTCACAGCTCCGTAGGCGAGCACCACGGTCTTGTAGTAGATGCGAGCCTCAACTGGAAACAGACCCTTTTATCCCCAAAAACACAACACTACACTACACTCTGTGTTAGCATAGCCTACAGGAATTGCAGCCACAACCTTGCTAGTGCTACATTCTTACCAACTGGCAATGTAGTTACCTGTATTTGTTGTTTGGCATCAATGTCTTGTATGGAGGTTGGAGAAAGGTCAGCATTCATCCTGTGAACCGTTTCTACTCTAGCGCAGCGTCTGAAATGGCACCCTATTCCCTCCGTAGTGCACTACTTTTGACCAGGGTCCATAGGACTCTATATATAAGGAATAGGGTGCTATTTGGGAAGAAGCCTAGCCCCTATGGAAGCACCAGGAAGAAAGGGTGAGTGGGAGTTCAAAGCTAAATCACGTCAGTCCTTCTGCCTCGCAGAGTCTGAAAGCCTGGAAGGTTTATTGGTTTTCTTTAATCCAAAGAGGGATTTTCAGACAGACAGAGCTCAGCTCATTTATCCCCTCAGTCTTTACTGATGAACCCAAACATGACTCGAGAGAGAGACGCAACGTTAGTTCCATGAAATCGCGTGCAACATTATTATATTTTTAACTAGCCTTCTCCCAGTTCTGGCACCAGGATGTATTTGCACTGCTGGGAGACATGCTCAGAATAGACAGAGGCTGTGTCACAAATGGCAATAGTGCACTACTTTTGACCAGAGCCATAGGTGCAAAGTAGTGCACTACGTGGGGAAATACTGTGTCCTTTTGGGATGCAATCCAGAGACTTCTGAGTCGCGCTAACTGCTCATTCGAATGTTGAATGGTCTTTGAGTGAATTCTCCTACTGCTACAGGATTTCATTATTAAAAAAGGGGCGGATTATTTTTCTTATCCCTTTCAGCAGTGACATTTAACCACTCCACAGAGTCTTTAATGTGGTGTGTTGCTCACCACACACCGCTGCCTTGGTTTTCCCCTCAGTGGTAAAGCCACCGCTCTACGTCTGCCAACCTCCTGAAGCTGTCTCGCAATCATTTCAAATTAATATTACGTGTATATACCCTGGATGACTGACAGGGGGCGCTGTATTGAAGCCACTGTGCAGCCATCTTGGCGTGATTCATCACTCCAGAGAACGTGTTTCCACTGCTCTAGAGTCCAATGGCGGCTTTACACCACTCCAGCTTTACACCACTCCAGCTTTACACCACTCCAGCCGACGCTTGGCATTGCGCATGGTGATCTTAAGCTTGTGTGCGGCTGGTCGGCCATGGAAACCCATTTCATGAAGCTCCCGACAAACAATTTTTGTGCTGACGTTGCTTCCAGAGGCAGTTTGGAACTCGGTAGTGAATGTTGCAACCGAGGACAGACGATTTTTAAGCGCTACGCACTTCAGCACTCGGCGGTCCCGTTCTGTGAGCTTGTGTGGCCTACCACTTCGCTGCTGAGCCGTTGTTGCTCCTAGACCTTTCCACTTCACAATAACAGCACTTACAGTTGACCCGGGGGAAGCTCTAGCAGGGCAGAAATTTGACAAACTGACTTGTTGGAAAGGTGGCATTGTATGACGGTGCCACGTTGAAAGTCACTGAGCTCTTCAGTACGGGCCATTCTACAGACAATGTTTGTTTATGGAGATTGCATGGCTGTGTGCTCGATTTTATACCCCTGTCAGCAACGGGTGTGGCTGAAATATACTTTTGTCCATGTAGTGTATGTCATTGCCCTTTTAAAACGCCATTGCCCTTTTAAGAGCTCTGTTGTGCCTAAACCATGCATTAAAAAATTAAAATATGATGCCACACGCACAGTTTTAGGAGTAGAAAAATAACGTGGTAGCAATGTTAAGCTGGGATCCCCATCCAAAACTGCCTTCAAAAGTGATTTTCCTGCGATTGCATTCAGAATTGTCATAAACAAATCTCCCATGATGGTGCATTAAATACCATTCTATTCAGTGGATTAAGTACTTATGATATGATAAACAGTAGAAATTATAGTGCAGAGAGAGGAACCTCAATCTATGTCATGATGCTGTGGCTGACAGTGTTAATGGTCTCCCCCTACCTCAACCCACCACGACCTCGTTAGATGATAATGGTCTCCCCCTACCTCAACCCACCACGACCTCGTTAGACGATAATGGTCTCCCCCTGCATTAAACCACCACGACCTTGTTAAATGATAATGGTCTCCCCCTGCATTAAACCACCACGACCTCGTTAAATGATAATGGTCTCCCCTGCATCAAACCACCACGACCTCGTTAAATGATAATGGTCTCCCCTGCATCAAACCACCACGACCTCGTTAAATGATAATGGTCTCCCCCTGCATTAAACCACCACGACCTTGTTAGACCATAATGGTCTCCCCCTGCATCAAACCACCACGACCTCGTTAAATGATAATGGTCTCCCCTGCATCAAACCACCACGACCTCGTTAGATGATAATGGTCTCCCCCTGCATTAAACCAGCACGACCTCGTTAGACCATAATGGTCTCCCCCTGCATCAAACCACCACGACCTCGTTAAATGATAATGGTCTCCCCTGCATCAAACCACCACGACCTCATTAGATGATAATGGTCTCCCCCTGCATTAAACCAGCACGACCTCGTTAGACCATAATGGTCTCCCCCTGCATCAACCCACCACGACCTCGTTAGATGATAATGGACTCCCCTGCAGCAAACCACCACGACCTCGTTAAATGATAATGGTCTCCCCTGCATCAAACCACCACGACCCCGTTAAATGATAATGGTCTCCCCCTCCATCAAACCACCACGACCTCGTTAGACCATAATGGTCTCCCCTGCATCAAACCACCACGACCTCGTTAAATGATAATGGTCTCCCCCTACCTCAACCCACCACGACCTCGTTAGACCATAATGGTCTCCCCTGCATCAAACCACCACGACCTCATTAAATGATAATGGTCTCCCCCTACCTCAACCCACCACGACCTCGTTAGACCATAATGGTCTCCCCCTGCATCAAACCACCACGACCTCGTTAGATGATAATGGTCTCCCCTGCAGCAAACCACCACGACCTCGTTAAATGATAATGGTCTCCCCTGCATCAAACCACCACGACCTCGTTAAATGATAATGGTCTCCCCCTGCATTAAACCACCACAACCTCGTTAAATGATAATGGTCTCCCCCTGCATTAAACCACCACGACCTCGTTAAATGATAATAGTCTCCCCCTACCTCAACCCACCACGACCTCGTTAGACCATAATGGTCTCCCCTGCATCAACCCACCACGACCTCGTTAGACCATAATGGTCTCCCCTGCACCAACCCACCACGACCTCGTTAAATGATAATGGTCTCCCCCTGCATCAAACCACCACGACCTCGTTAGACCATAATGGTCTCCCCTGCATCAAACCACCACGACCTCGTTAAATGATAATGGTCTCCCCTGCATCAAACCACCACGACCTCGTTAGATGGGTTTACTTCCTGCAGGAATCACATACACACTAAGACGACACTGCACTGCAAGCCGCTGTGGATAAAAGCGTCTGCTGCTTTTACTTTGGGTGTTTGTACATGTATAGATCTCCGTCAGGCTGTGGGAGGACAGAGACAGACGGACGGATGGACAAACAGACCGATCGACCAACTGACCGGCCGGCCGACCGATCGACCAACTGACCGACCGACTGACCTGTCTTGGAGGAGATGAGGGTGCAGGAAGTGCTGTGACTGTGGGTCAGAGGCTGGGTGTGTTGTGCCTGGAGCTGGCAGCGGTCCTGGGCCTGGTGCTGTAGCCAGGGGTCGACCAGCTGGGCCTGGTCCTGGGCCTGGTGCTGTGGCCAGGGGTCGACCAGCTGGGCCTGGTCCTGAACCTGGAGCTGAGGCTCTGACTGCAGATGGTCCTGAGGGTAGAGCTGGAAGAAAACATGCATTTATTTGAGAATCGGGATTTAAAACATTTATTTTTGTTTATGTCTCTTAATCTTAGAAACCCATAAGTAAAATCTGTGTTAAAATATACCAGAAAATACTAGAAGAATACTAGAACGAGGAGCGGAAGCAGGGCGTTAGCTCCACCCCTCTCTTTGCATGTTATGGGCAAGTCTATGGGCCAAATGTCCCCTCCCTTTTCAAAATGAGAAAGATGCAAACACTTGCGAACACCTGCAAAATCAAACTTTGGAATTGAAATTGGAATTTGGTTTACTTTCTGAATTGACTGGAATTTAAAAATAATTGACCCCAACCCCTGATCGTGACCTAATTAAAATAAAATCCCTGCCTGTGGGTGTGTCTGGGGCTTGTCGTCGGGGGTGAGGGGCATGGACAGGAAGGTGTTGATGTTCTGTGGGTGGGTTTGGCTCTGGGCCAGGCAGGGCAGGCTGCGACGGGACGGCTTCAGGGTCTTCTCCTTCAGGATCTCACTGATGCTTGTGTGCATGCCTGGAAGAAGAGAGGGGAGCAAGGGGGAAGGGGAGGAAGAGAGAGGAGAGAGGGAGGAAGAGAGAGGAGTGAGAGAGGAGAGGGAGGAAGAGAGAGGAGTGAGAGAGGAGAGGGGGGAGAGAGAGGAGTGAGAGAGGAGAGAGGGGGGAGAGAGAGGAGTGAGAGAGGAGAGAGGGGGGAGAGAGAGGAGAGAGGGGGAGGGAGAGGAGTGAGCGAGGAGAGAGGGGGGGAGAGAGGAGTGAGAGAGGAGAGAGAGGAGAGAGGGGGAGGGAGAGGAGTGAGCGAGGAGAGGGGAGAGTGAGCGAGGAGTGGGGGGAGTGAGCGAGGAGAGGGGGAGGGGGGAGTGAGCGAGGAGAGGGGGGAGAGAGGAGTTAGAGAGGAGAGAGGGAGGAAGAGAGGAGTGAGAGAGGAAGAGAGAGGAGTGAGAGAAGAGAGAGGGAGGAAGAGAGAGGAGTGAGAGAGGAGAGAGAAAGGAGCGAGAGAGGAGAGAGGGGGAGAGAGGAGTGAGAGAGGAGAGAGTGGGGGAGAGAGGAGTTAGAGAGGAGAGAGGGAGGAAGAGAGGAGTGAGAGAGGAAGAGAGAGGAGTGAGAGAAGAGAGAGGGAGGAAGAGAGAGGAGTGAGAGAGGAGAGAGAAAGGAGCGAGAGAGGAGCGAGGGGGAGAGAGAGGAGAGGGGGAGAGAGAGGAGCGAGAGAGGAGAGAGATGGAGCGAGAGAGGAGGAGCGAGAGAGAGGAGGAGAAGAGAGAGAGAGAGAGAGAGAGAGAGAGAGAGAGAGAGAGAGAGGAGGGGGTGAGAGAGAATCGAGACAAGAGAGAGGGGGGGCGAGAGAGAGAGAGAGAGAGAGAGAGAGATTAATTGAATTGTCCAATGTGAATCGAAAATCTGAGTTTTTGCTGTCTTGTGTTGTTCCCCTAACCCGGACACCATTCATAGGCTGGTAGCAGCACAGGGTCAGCTGCAGGGGTTAAGTTGCTCAAGGGCACAATGGCAGTAGTTGGCACCCTGAGATTCTGATACCATCAACCCTCTAATTGCCTTATTTTCCCTTGGGGTTTGAACCGGCATTCCTCCAGTTACTGGCCTGCTCCTCGAGGTTACCAGCGCCCCTCTGAGAGGAGGAGGAGGAGGGAATGACTCCAATCACTCAGGGGTCCCTTCTGTCACAGTTTTCCATGGTGACATGGTGTCATGGTGTCATGGTGACATGGTGTCATGGTGTCATGGTGACATGGTGTCATCAAGTAGGAGTTTATTACCATCAGTGTACCCTCTACCCTCCCATCCAATCACATACCAGCACAATCCTACCGCCCTCCCATCAAATCACATACCAGCACAATCCTACTACCCTCTACCCTCCCATCAAATCACATACCAACACAATCCTACCACCCTCCCATCAAATCACATACCAACACAATCCTACCACCCTCCCATCAAATCACATACCAACACAATCCTACCACCCTCCCATCAAATCACATACCAACACAATCCTACCGCCCTCCCATCAAATCACATACCAACACAATCCTACCGCCCTCCCATCAAATCACATACCAACACAATCCTACCGCCCTCCCATCAAATCACATACCAACACAATCCTACCGCCCTCCCATCAAATCACATACCAACACAGTAATACTACCCTCTACCCTCCCATCAAATCACATACCAACACAATACTACTTAATGTAGGAGTACATCATACCAACACAATACTACTTCATGTAGGAGTACATCATACCAACACAATCCTACTTCATGTAGGAGTACATCATACCAACACAATACTACTTAATGTAGGAGTACATCACACCAACACAATACTACTTCATGTAGGAGTACATCATACCAACACAATACTACTTCATGTAGGAGTACATCGTACCAACACAATACTACTTCATGTAGGAGTACATCATACCAACACAATCCTACTTCATGTAGGAGTACATCATACCAACACAATCCTACTTCATGTAGGAGTACATCATACCAACACAATCCTACTTCATGTAGGAGTACATCATACCAACACAATCCTACTTCATGTAGGAGTACATCATACCAACACAATACTACTTCATGTAGGAGTACATCATACCAACACAATCCTACTTCATGTAGGAGTACATCATACCAACACAATACTACTTCATGTAGGAGTACATCATACCAACACAATCCTACTTCATGTAGGAGTACATCATACCAACACAATCCTACTTCATGTAGGAGTACATCATACCAACACAATACTACTTCATGTAGGAGTACATCACACCAACACAATACTACTTCATGTAGAGTACATCATACCAACACAATCCTACTTCATGTAGGAGTACATCATACCAACACAATCCTACTTCATGTAGGAGTACATCATACCAACACAATCCTACTTCATGTAGGAGTACATCATACCAACACAATCCTACTTCATGTAGGAGTACATCATACCAACACAATACTACTTCATGTAGGAGTACATCATACCAACACAATTACTACTTCATGTAGGAGTACATAAGCATCAGAGCAGTATGTCTACTACTATCCTCCCATCAGCATCAGTATACACCCAGTGGCCAGTTTATTAGGTACACCACCCCGTTCATGAAAATGGTTCGCTCCTACAGACAGTGAGTCACGTGGCCGTGGCTTGCTATATAAAGCAGGCAGACAGGCATCGAGGCATTCAGTTACTGTTCGATTGAATGTTAGATTGGGCAAAGCTAGTGACCTAAGCGGCTTTGACCCTGGTATGATCGTCGGTGCCAGGCGCGTCGGTTCCAGTATCTCAGAAACGCCCTCCGGGGCTTTTCAGCACGACAGTGTCTAGGGTTTACAGAGAACAGTGTGACAAACAAAAACATCCAGTCAGCAGCAGTCCTGTGGGTGAAAACAGCTCGTTGATGAGAGGTCGAAGGAGAATGGCAAAAACCATGCAAGCTAACAGGCGGGCCACAAACAGGCAAATAACGGCGCAGTACAACAGTGTTGTGCAGAACGGCATCTCGGAACGCACAACTCGTCGGTCCTTGTCACGGATGGGCTATTGCAGCAGACGACCACACCAGGTTCCACTCCTATCAGCTAAAAACTGTGGAAAAACATCGCCTGATGCAACAAATCCCAGTTCCTGTTAAGTCAGGATTTAGCATAAGCAGCATGAGTCCATGGCCCCATCCTGCCTGGTGTCAAGGATACAGGCTGGTGGCGGTGGTGTAATGATGTGGGGAATGTTTCCTGGAACACGTCAGGTCCCTTGATACCAATGCATTGCAATCTAACAAGAATGTTCAGCAAATTATAACAGGTATTTAAAGTATCGAGTCAGGGCCAGTATTCTCATAAATTTGACCTTAATTTAGATGAATCATAATGAATATGATTATATGGACAGAAGGGACCTGATCCTAGATCATCACTCCTACTCTGAGATATTTTCTTTAGTCTGACCATTTAGCTAATTATAAAAGCATTATTTTCCATTTCAAAATAGCTGTTACAGGCAGCGGTTAGCTGCAAGGTTATTCTGACATCAAAGAGATTAGTGGGTGAATATGTGAATAAATCATTGACTGTGTCCCAAATGGCACCCTATTCCCTATATAGTGCACTACTTTGACCAGGACCCTTTGACCGGAGCCCTACGGACCCTATATAGTCAATAGGGTGCCATTTGGGACACAAACAATGTGGCTGCCATTTTATCTACCAGACACAGTGATCCTGGCTGACTCCACCCTCTACCCTCCTACCAGACACAGTGATCCTGGCTGACTCTACCCTCTACCCTCCTACCAGACACAGTGATCCTGGCTGACTCCACCCTCTACCCTCCTACACGACACAGTGATCCTGGCTGACTCCACCCTCTACCCTCCTACCAGACACAGTGATCCTGGCTGACTCCACCCTCTACCCTCCTACACGACACAGTGATCCTGGCTGACTCCACCCTCTACCCTACTACACGACACAGTGATCCTGGCTGACTCCACCCTCTACCCTCCTACACAACACAGTGATCCTGGCTGACTCTACCCTCTACCCTCCTACCAGACACAATGATCCTGCTGACTCCACCCTCTACCCTCCTACCAGACACAGTGATCCTGGCTGACTCTACCCTCTACCCTCCTACCAGACACAGTGATCCTGGCTGACTCTACCCTCTACCCTCCTACCAGACACAGTGATCCTGGCTGACTCTACCCTCTACCCTCCTACCAGACAAAGAGAGTCGCTCAAAAGCTAAAAAACATTATAAATGAGCAGCGATTAAATCACTTTCCTCCTTCCAGCCTCCACTCTATTCATTATAACCAGGCCCCCTTTTTGACATGTTTATTCATGAAATCTCTCTCTCTCTCTCTCTCTCTTTCTTTCTCTCCCTCCCTCTCCTTCTCGCGCTCTCTCCCTCCCTCCCTCCCTCCCTCCCGCCCCTTCTCTCTCTCTCCCTCCCCTTCTCTCTCTCTCCCCTCCCCTCCTCCTCTCCTCCCTCTCCTCTCCCTTCCCTCTCCTCCCTCTCTCACCTCTCCATTCCTCATCCTCCCTCCTCTCCCTCCTCTCTCCCTCCTCCTCCCTCCTCTCCTCCCTCCTCTCCCTCCTCCTCCCTCCCTCATCTCTCTCCCTCCCTCCCCTTCTCTCTCTCCCTCCCCTTCTCTCTCTCTCCCTCCCTCCCCTTCTCTCTCTCACTCCCTTCTCTCTCTCCTCCCTCACTCCCCTTCTCTCTCTCTCTCCTCTCCCTCCCTTCTCTCCTCACCCCTTCTCTCTCCCTCTCCCCTCCCTCCTCCTCCCTCCCTCCCTCCCTCCTCTCCTCTCCTCCCTCCCTCTCTCTCTCCTCCTCCCTCCCTCTCCCTCCTCCCTCACCCTCCCTCCCTCCCTCCCCTCTCCCCCTCTCCTTCTCTCTCCCTCCCTCCTCTCTCCCTCCCCTTCTCTCTCGCTCTCCCTCCCCTTCTCTCTCGCTCTCCCTCCCCTCCTCCCTCCCTCCCTCCTCTCTCTCTCCCCCTTCTCTCTCTCTCCCCCCTCTCTCACTCTCCCCCCCTCACTCTCCCTCCCCTCCCTCCCTCTCCCTCCTTCTCTCTCCTCCCTCTCTCCTCCTTCTCTCTCTCCCTCCCCCCTCTCCTTCTCTCTCTCCCTCCCTCCTCTCTCCCCTTCTCTCTCGCTCTCCCTCCCTCCTCGCTCTCCCTCCCTCCCTCCTTCTCTCTCTCCCCCCTTCTCTCTCTCCCCCTTCTCTCTCTCCCCCTCTCTCACTCTCCCCCTCACTCTCCCTCCCCTTCCCTCCCTTTCCCTCCCTCTCTCTCCCTCCCTTTCCCTCCCTCTCTCTCCCTCCTCTCTCTCCCTCCCTCCTCTCTCTCTCTCCCTCCCTCCTCGCTCTCTCTCCCGTCCCTTCTCTCTCGCTCTCCCTCCCTCCTCTCTCTCTCGCTCTCCCTCCCTCCTCTCTCTCTCTCTCCCTCCCTCCTCTCTCTCCCTCCCTCCCTCCTCTCTCTCCCTCCCCTTCTCTCTCTCCCTCCCCTTCTCTCTCCCTCCCTCCCCCCTTCTCTCTCTTTCCCTCCCTCCTTCTCTCTCCCTCCCTCCTTCTCTCTCCCTCCCCTTTTCTCTCTCTCTCTCCCCTCCCCCCTCCCTTTCTCTCTCTCCCTCCCTTTCTCTCTCTCCCTCCTTTCTCTCTCTCCCTCCTTTCTCTCTCTCCCTCCCTTTCTCTCTCTCCCTCCCCCCCTCCCTTTCTCTCTCTCTCCCTCCCCTTCTCTCTCTCCCCCTCTCTCTCACTCTCCCCCCTCTCACTCTCCCTCCCTTTCTTTCTCTCAAGTCCCCCCCTCTCTCTTCATCTCTCCTCTCTTTTCTCCTCCTCTCTTTTCTCCTCCTCTCTCTCTCTCTCTCACTCTCCCCCCCCCCTAACTCTCCCTCCCTTTCTTTCTCTCAAGCCCCCCCCTCTCTCTTCATCTCTCCTCTCTTTTTTCTCCTCCTCTCCCTCTCTCTCTCTCCCGGGGCCACTGCTGTAAGAAGAGTAGCAATAACTCATTTCTGTCTCACCACATTGATTTCACCGGGGGTTTCCCCCCTCTCCTGCTGGGCGAGAACAGACCCGTGTTAAAAGATGTACGGCATCAGGCCCAGGGTATCCACCAATCACGTTGCAGCTCTGCTTTTTTTTTTTTTCTTCTGCAGCCTCACAGACATCAAGTAAAGGAAACTCTAACGGTCCCTAACGGCTTGGCTACATCATGAATACTGAATAAAGAAGGCATGCATTGTCGTGACTCGTGGGCCCATAAACAATCCAAATGTGAAATCTACATTGAGATTTACTCATTCTGTTGTTCCTGAGAGAAAATATAAAGTTTTATACATACTTTTAAAACGAGGGTACAAGTTGATAAAATAACCTTGACAATCAAATGTTGAGGATTTTCATTGTTTAGTTTTCTATGTTTTTGTTCTAGATCGTGTTGATCTATGTTGGCCAGGGTGGTTCCCAATCAGAGACAGCTGTAGCTCGTTGTCTCTGATTGGGGACCATACTTAGGCAGCCTGTTGGCACCAGTTAATTTGTGGGATCTTGATCCGTAAAGGTTTTGGTGTGTGTAACCTCAGGACTTCACGTATCGTTTCGTTTTTGTTGTTTTGTTCGTGTGTTGTGTATCAATAAAGATGTACGCTTATCACGCTTTCGCCTTGGTTCCACGAGTCATCAGTCAACGTGCGTGACAGGGCCGTTCTGGCAAGGCTTACTTGTCCAAGGGGAAGGCAGTATCCAGCTGCCGCAGAGACCTTGTTCCAACATGCTAGCTAGCAAGTCTATTGTGTAAACAAAGGCTGTTAATTACATTTGCATTTCTAAACCCTGTTTTCAAGGGCCAGTTATTGATAAAGTCAATAGTACTCCTGAGTGGCGCAGTGGTCTAAGGCACTGCATCGCAGTGCTAACTGTGCCACTAGAGATCCTGGATCGAATCCAGGCTCTGTCGCCGCCGGCCGCGACCGGGAGACTCATGGGCGGCGCACAATTGGCCCAACGTCGTCCAGGGTAGGGGAGGGAATGGCCGGCAGGGATGTAGCTCAGTTGATAGAGCATGGCGTTTGCAACGCCAGGGTTGTGGGTTCGATTCCCACGGGGGGCCAGTATAAAAAAAATATGTATTCACTAACTGTAAGTCGCTCTGGATAAGAGCGTCTGCTAAATGACTAAAATGTAAATGTAAATAAAGGCTGGTTGATAACGCTTTCCTTCCATACCTCTGTCAACATCATGGTTTCCAGCTATGTGATGAATCTATCCATCTATGGAGCGGTGAAACCCCCCTGCATTGGGTTTCCCGAGCGTTTCTATGTGTCATAAAAGAGGGCTTGCCCCTTGCTGTGGGTGCCATAATTCCACTTTTCCTCTGTGGCTATCTGCTGACTTGAGCAGTAAATAGTTTCTTACTAAATAAAAATGGTGGACCTAAGGGTGGAGGACATAGCCTCTCCTGCTCTCTCTCCTTCATTTATTTTGTTCCAATGGATCAGTGCCATAGATATCCTTGTACATCAAGCTGACTCACACTACAGAAACTGGAGATAGACTAGTGTCCTGTCAAGGGTAAATACCTTATTTACATAGGTATCCAGACCCTTTGCTCTGAGACGTGAAATTGAGCTCCGGTGCATCCATTCCATTGATCATCCTTGAGATGTTTCTACAACTTGATTGGAGTCCACCTGTGGTAAATTCAATTGATTGGACATGATTTGGTAAGGCACACAACTGTCTAAGGTCCCACAGTTGACAGTGCATGTCAGAGCAAAAACCAAGTCATGAGGTCGAAGGAATTGTCCGTAGAGCTCTGTGACAGGATTGTGTCGAGGCACAGATCTGGGGAAGGGTACCAAAACATTTCTGCAGCATTGATGGTCCTCAATAACACAGTGGCCTCCATCATTCTTAAATGGAATACGTTTGGAACCACCAAGACTCTTCCTAGAGCTGGCCACCCAGCCAAATTGAGCAATCAGGGGAGAAGGGCCTTGGTCAGGGAGGTGACCAAGAACCCGATGGTCACTCTGACAGAGGTCCAGAGTTCCTCTGTGGGGATGGAAGAACCTTCCAGAAGGACAACCATCTCTGCAGCACTCCACCAATCAGGCCTTTATGGTAGAGTGGCCAGACGGAACCCACTCCTCAGTAAAAGGCACATGACAGACCGCTTGGAGTTTGCCTAAAGGCACCTAAAGGACTCTCAGATCATGAGAAACGAGATTCTCTGGTCTGATGAAACCAAGATTGAACTCTTTGGCCTGAATGCCAAGCGTCACGTCCGGAGGAAACCTGGCACCATCTCTACGGTGAAGCATGGTGGTGGCAGCATCATGCTGTGGGGATGTTTTTCAGCTGATGGGACTGGGAAACTAGTCAGGATTGAGGGAAAGATGAATGAAGCAAAGTACAGAGAGATCCTTGATGAAAACCTGCTCCAGAGCGCTCAGGACCTCAGACTGGGGCGAAGGTTCACCTCCCAACAGGACAACGACCCTAAGCACACAGCCAAGACAACGCAGGAGTGGCTTGGGGACAAGTCTCTGAATGTCCTTGAGTTGCCCAGCCAGAGCACGGACTTGAACCTGATCGAACATCTGAAAATAGCTGTGCAGCGACGCTCCCCATCCAACCTGACAGAGCTTGAGAGGATCTGCAGAGAAGAATGGGAGAAACTCCCCAAATACAGGTGTGCCAAGCTTGTAGTGTCATACCCAAGAAGACTCAAGGCTGTAATCGCTTCCAAAGGTGCTTCAACAAAGTACTGAGTAAACGGTCAGAATACATATGTAAATGTGATATTTATGTATTTTTATTTTTAATAAATGTGCAAACATTTCTAAACACCCGTTTTTGCTTTGTCATTATGGGGTACTGTGTGTAGAATGATGATTTTTTATTTTTATTGTTTAAATCAATTTTAGAATAAGGCTGTAACGTAACAAAATGTGGAAAAGTGAAGTGGTCTGAATACTTTCCGAATGCACCGTATTGATTCAGGGGGTTGAATACTTATCTAATAAAGATATATTAGTGTTTTATTTTGTATAAATGGTGATGCAGCCAGTCAAGATGCTCTCGATGGTGCAGCTGTATAACTTTTTGTTGCTCCGAGGGCCTATGCCAAATATTTTTTGCCTCCTGAGGTGGAAGAGGCGCTAATCTCATAAAACTGGAGCTAGCCCCAACATGCCTATCCCCTGATCCAATAAGACTGGAGCTAGCCCCAACATGCCTATCCCCTGATCCAATAAGACTGGAGCTAGCCCCAACATGCCTATCCCCTGATCCAATAAGACTGGAGCTAGCCCCAACATGTCTATTCCCCTGATCCAATAAGACTGGAGCTAGCCCCAACATGTTTATCCCCTGATCCAATAAGACTGGAGCTAGCCCCAACATGTCTATTCCCCTGATCCAATAAGACTGGAGCTAGCCCCAACATGTCTATTCCCTGATCCAATAAGATTGGAGCTAGCCCCAACGTGGCTATTCCCTGATCCAATAAGATTGGAGCTAGCCAAGTAGCAGCTGATTTAATGGGCATGGCTCGGTGACTCCCCAATGAGTTTAAAATAATATTTCATTTTTTTGTAATATTTTATTATATTTTACTTTTCTTGACAATAAACAAAAAAACATACATAGACAAAACAATAGACAACTTAACATTTACAAACATAAAATAGGCCTTCCACTGAATGGAGTTACTCCCATGGAAATTAATCATGGGTTTGAAGAAGGAACACCAACTGCAAACTCTTTCAACCCAGTCGCCAGGGAAACGTGACGTTAGGGAAAAACCCAGCCGTACATAGAGATAAAAGAGACTATGACGTCATTGCCAGGCTAAAAACATTTTGTTTCAATATTTCATGTGCTATAAAATGTATGTCTGAACTATTGTCCCAGCACAAGACCAGCTGTGTGTTGCATTTTATAAGCATCTCTCTGTCTGTCTCTCACACACACACACACACACGCTCACACACACACTCACACACAGTATAAGTCTATAATATAAATATATAAAGGGTTCATCTACTATGCAATCCAGCTGTTCTGTGGACTGATGGATAAAACTGGTTTATCAAGAGAGACTTAATCGTGTGTGTGTGTGTGTGTGTGTGTGTGTGTGTGTGGGAGCGTGTATTTGTGTGTGTGTGTGTGTGAGTGTGCGTGTGCGTGTGCGTGTGGGATCGTGTATTTGTGTGTATTTGCGTGTGTGTGTGTGTGTGTGTGTGTTAGCTGGTGCCCGTTTCAGGGAAGGCGGTGATCCTGGATTTTGATATTTTCCTGGGCAGGCTGCCCAAGAGGGTCTTGTGAAGTGAGATTAAAAATATTTTTCATGGTGTGTATGTATTTGTGTGAGAGAGAGTGTATGTGTGTGTGTGGGTGCATTTGTTTTCTATTGTGTGTGAAGTTGGTGTATGTGTTTGTGATAAACAGGATTTGTTTTTTTTTATGTTCGCCAGACGGTCACTCCGTCCTCCTGCTGTGTCCTAACTCTAACTCACTCGCTGACATCAGAAACAAGTACAGTCATTCCCAACACAGGGTTTCTGTCATTGGAATCTGTAATGACATGTCTTTCATTTGTTTCCATTGAATGGACATGAAGCACTGATTTGCTTTTCAAATGTCACGATTCAGGACTGAAGTACTACAGGACTGTATTCACAGTGTCTCAAGGTAGGAGGCTGAACTAGGATCAGATTGGCCTTTTAGATCATAATGAATGAGCTTACATGGACAGGGGGGGACCTGATTCCAGAACAGATGATGTATCAAAGCTAAGTGACAAACAGCCAGATGAGAGGCAGCCCTGCAGCCAGACAAGTCAGATGCCAGATGAGAGGCAGACCTGTCAGCCAGACAAGTCAGATGCCAGATGAGAGGCAGACCTGTCAGCCAGACAAGTCAGATGCCAGATGAGAGGCAGACCTGTCAGCCAGACAAGTCAGATGCCAGATGAGAGGCAGACCCGTCAGCCAGACAAGTCAGATGCCAGATGAGAGGCAGACCTGTCAGCCAGACAAGTCAGATGCCAGATGAGAGGCAGACCTGTCAGCCAGACAAGTCAGATGCCAGATGAGAGGCAGACCTGTCAGCCAGACAAGTCAGATGCCAGATGAGAGGCAGACCTGTCAGCCAGACAAGTCAGATGCCAGATGAGAGGCAGACCTGTCAGCCAGACAAGTCAGATGCCAGATGAGAGGCAGACCTGTCAGCCAGACAAGTCAGATGCCAGATGAGAGGCAGACCTGTCAGCCAGACAAGTCAGATGCCAGATGAGAGGCAGACCTGTCAACCAGACAAGTCAGATGCCATATGAGAGGCAGACCTGTCAGCCAGACAAGTCAGATGCCAGATGAGAGGCAGACCTGTCAGCCAGACAAGTCAGATGCCATATGAGAGGCAGACCTGTCAGCCAGACAAGTCAGATGCCAGATGAGAGGCAGACCTGTCAGCCAGACAAGTCAGATGCCAGATGAGAGGCAGACCTGTCAGCCAGACAAGTCAGATGCCAGATGAGAGGCAGACCTGTCAGCCAGACAAGTCAGATGCCAGATGAGAGGCAGACCTGTCAGCCAGACAAGTCAGATGCCAGATGAGAGGCATCCCTGTCAGCCAGACAAGTCAGATGCCAGATGAGAGGCAGACCTGTCAGCCAGACAAGTCAGATGCCAGATGAGAGGCAGACCTGTCAGCCAGACAAGTCAGATGCCAGATGAGAGGCAGACCTATCAGCCAGACAAGTCAGATGCCAGATGAGAGATAGCCCTGTCAGCCAGACAAGTCAGATGCCAGACGAGAGGCAGACCTGTCAGCCAGACAAGTCAGATGCCAGACGAGAGGCAGACCTGTCAGCGTATAGACAAGTCAGATGCCAGATGAGAGGCAGACCTGTCAGCCAGACAAGTCAGATGCCAGATGAGAGGCAGACCTGTCAGCCAGACAAGTCAGATGCCAGATGAGAGGCAGACATGTCAGCCAGACAAGTCAGATGCCAGATGAGAGGCAGACATGTCAGCCAGACAAGTCAGATGCCAGATGAGAGGCAGACCTGTCAGCCAGACAAGTCAGATGCCAGATGAGAGGCAGACCTGTCAGCCAGACAAGTCAGATTAAACCCTATGTTGTCTCACCCCTGGTTAAAGACTGGTCCCAGATCTGTCGCGCCAAATAATGATAATAGGACTTGGCAAGACAGCACAAACTGATCTGGGTCCAGGCTAGTTAAAGACCAGATCAGGATCCATTGGGAACTGTTCTCCTTGGGGAATCTATTGGGAATAGGAACTTCTGTTCTCCTTGGGGTATGTTGCAGATAGAAACCCAATAACAATACTGTAGCAATACAACTCTAACGAGACATTCAGGTCATTGGGTTCTCTCCTCTCTCTATCCTGTGATGCCTCCATCCTCCATGTTCCCTCATAAAGACTCCCTTTCCTTCAATAATTCATTGCCTGCACAGTCTCCACCCCATTGCTCTCAGCCTCGCTCAGCTCTGACAGAGGAACAACCCTATGAGCCCTGAGAGGAACACTCTCAATTAGGCCCTCAGTGCTGAGAGGAACACTCTCAATTAGGCCCTCAGTGGTGAGAGGAACACTCCCAATTAGGCCCTCAGTGCTGAGAGGAACACTCCCAATTAGGCCCTCAGTGCTGAGAGGAACACTCCCAATTAGGCCCTCAGTGGTGAGAGGAACATCAGATGACGTTTGTACCAGTGTTAATTTTGGCACTCTTTTTTTAGATTTATTCATTTTGACTAATATATCAAGTCTTAGTCACATTTTAGTCTTTTGAATAATTATTTCGTCTAGTTATTGTCAAAATGACAAAAACAGTGGTCCATTTTAGTCAACTAAATGCCCTTTCATTTTAGTCACATCACATTTGTAGTGCTTCATTAACCTATAGTAAACTTCCATGTGAACAGACATGCATAGCCTTGTGCTACTAACAGATTGTTCTGCATAACATCCTATTGTCCTACCAACATGTTGTTCTGCATAACATCCTATTCTCTTTCTTATATATGACAAACATATATAAGAATAATATGATATAAGAATTATCTGGCCATGTAAATTCCTAATTACATAGATAATACATACAGACACACAATATGAGAGCGAGAGCGCGAGAGAGAGGAGACCTATCCAACCAAAAACAGAGACCCAGAAAACCTGAGCCTACGCCTTCACTAAGGTGAATCACTAAAACAATACAGAAATACACTACGGAAAAGGAAGGAACAGCATGTCAGAAATCAGCTCAATGTAATTGAAGAATCCATACACTATAAACACTTCTGGGAAAATTGGAAAACACTAAAGAAATAACAACACTAAGTGTTATCTATCCAAAACTGAGATATATGGGTAAACCAATTCTCCAATCTTTTGGCCCTATAACAAAGAACAAACAGCAAAAACATATACATGATCAAATTCAAATCTTAGAATCAACTATTAAAGACTACCAGAACCCACTGGATTCTCCAATTACATTGATTGAACTACAGGATAAAATACAAACCCTTCAACCCCAAAAGGCCTGTGATGTTGATGGTATCCTCAATGAAATGATCAAATATAGAGACCACAAATTCCAATTGGCTATACTTAAACTCTTTAACATCATCCTTAGCTCTGGCATCTTCCCCAATATTTGGAACCAAGGACTGATCACCCCAATCCACCAAAGTGGAGACAAATTTTACCCCAATAACTACCGTGGGATATGCGTCAACAGCAACTTTGGGAAAATCCTCTGCATTATCATTAACAGCAGACTCGTACATTTCCTCAGTGAAAACAATGTAATGAGCAAATGTCAAATTGGCTTTTCCCCAAATTACCGTATGACAGACCGCGTATTCACCCTGCACACATTAATTGACAAACAAACAAACCAAAACAAAGGCAAAGTCTTCTCATGCTTTGTTGACTTCAAAAAAGCTTTTGACTCAATTTGGCATGAGGGTCTGCTATACAAATTGATGGAAAGTGGTGTTGGGGGAAAAACATACGACATTATAAAATCCATGTACACAAACAATAAGTGTGCGGTTAAAATTGGCAAAAAACTGACATTTCTTTCCACAGGGCCGTGGGGTGAGACAGGGATGAAGCTTAAGCCCCACCCTCTTCAACATATATATCAACAAATTGGCGAGGGCACTAGAACAGTCTGCAGAACCTGGCCTCAGCCTACTAGAATCTGAAGTCAAATGTCTACTGTTTGCTGATGATCTGGTGTTTCTGTCCCCAACCAAGGAGGGCCTACAGCAGCACCTAGATCTTCTGCACAGATTCTGTCAGACCTGAGTCCTGACAGTAAATCTCAGTAAGACAAAAATAATGGTGCCAGGACCACAAATACAAATTCCATCTAGACACCGTTGCCCTAGAGCACACAAAAAACGATACATACCTCGGCCTAAACATCAGTGCCACAGGTAACTTCCACAAAGCTGTGAACAATCTGAGAGACAAGGCAATAAGGGCCTTCTATGCCATCAAAAGGAACATTAAATCTGACATACCAATTAGGATCTGGCGAAAATTACTTGAATCAGTTATAGAACCCATTGCCCTTTATGGTTGTGAGGTCTGGGGTCCGCTCACCAACAAGGAATTCACAAAATGGGACAAACACCAAATTCAGACTCTGCATGCAGAATTCTGCAAAAATATCCTCAGTGTACAACGCAAAACACCAAATAATGCATGCAGAGCAGAATTAGGCCGATACCCGCTAATTATCAAAATCCAGAAAAGAGCCGTTAAATTCTAAAACCACCTAAAAGGAAGCGATTCCCAAACCTTCCATAACAAAGTCATTACCTACAGAGAGATGAACCTGGAGAAGAGTCCCCTAAGCAAGCTGGTCCTGGGGCTCTGTTCACAAACACAAACAGACCCCACAGAGCCCCAGGACAGCAACACAATTAGACCCAACCAAATCATGAGAAAACAAAAAGATAATTACTTGACACATTGAAAATAATTTACAAAAAGACAGAGGAAACTAGAATGCTATTTGGCACTAAACAGAGAGTACATAGTGGCAGAATACCTGACCACTGTGACTGACCCAAAATCAAGGAAATCTTTGACTATGTACAGACTCAGTGAGCATAGCCTTGCTATTGAGAAAGGCCACCGTAGGCAGACCTGGCTGTCAAGAGAAGACAGGCTATGTGCACACTGCCCACAAAATGAGGTGGAAACTGAGCTGCACTTCCTAACTCCCTGCCAAATGTATGACCGTATTAGAGACACATATGTCCCTCAGATTACACAGACCCACAAAGAATTCGAAAACAAATCAAATGTTGATAAACTCCCATATCTAAATGGGTGAAATACCACAGTGTGCCATCACAGCAGCAAGATTTGTGACCTGTTGCCACAAGAAAGGGGCAACCAGTGAAGAACAAACATCATTGTAAATACAACCCATATATATGTTTATTTATTTTCCCATTTGTACTTTAACTATTTGCACATCGTTACAATACTGTATATAGACATAATATGACATTTTATTATTTTGGAACTTTTGTGAGTGTAATGTTTACTGTTAATATTTATTTCACTTTTGTTTATTATCTATTTCAATTGCTTTGGCAATGTAAGCATATGTTTCCCATGCCAATAAAGCCCTTAAATTGAAAAATTGAAATGAAATTGAGAGAGAGAGAGAGATGTCCAAAAGTAGAGCGGGAGCTAATGACTGTTTCACCCAGTGACGTAGTTGAGTCACTAAACCTAGAGTCCGAATCGAGTCCCAAGTCCCCTGTGCTTGAGTCCAAGTCCGGGTCACCAATGGTCGAGTCACGAGTCACGAGTCCCTATGGCTGAAGTCCGATTCCCAGTGCTAGACTCCTGGTCCAAGTGCTCAGGTCTGAGTCACTGGGTCAACATTAACTCAAAATAAAGTTATTTACCCAGTCAGATATAGTGTAGTGACAAGAGGAGTTATTAACCCAGTCAGAAATAGTGTAGTGGTAAGAGGAGTTATTAACCCAGTCAGATATAGTGTAGTGGTAAGAGGAGTTATTAACCCAGTCAGATATAGTGTAGTGGTAAGAGGAGTTATTAACCCAGTCAGATATAGTGTAGTGGTAAGAGGAGTTATTAACCCAGTCAGATATAGTGTAGTGGTAAGAGGAGTTATTAACCAGTCAGATATAGTGTAGTGGTAAGAGGAGTTATTAACCCAGTCAGATATAGTGTAGTGGTAAGAGGAGTTATTAACCCAGTCAGATATAGTGTAGTGGTAAGAGGAGTTATTAACCCAGTCAGATATAGTGTAGTGGTAAGAGGAGTTATTAACCAGTCAGATATAGTGTAGTGGTAAGAGGAGTTATTAACCAGTCAGATATAGTGTAGTGGTAAGAGGAGTTATTAACCAGTCAGATATAGTGTAGTGGTAAGAGGAGTTATTAACCCAGTCAGATATAGTGTAGTGGTAAGAGGAGTTATTAACCCAGTCAGATATAGTGTAGTGGTAAGAGGAGTTATTAACCCAGTCAGATATACTGGTAAGAGGAGTTATTAACCCAGTCAGATATAGTGTAGTGGTAAGAGGAGTTATTAACCAGTCAGATATAGTGTAGTGGTAAGAGGAGTTATTAACCAGTCAGATATAGTGTAGTGGTAAGAGGAGTTATTAACCAGTCAGATATAGTGTAGTGGTAAGAGGAGTTATTAACCCAGTCAGATATAGTGTAGTGGTAAGAGGAGTTATTAACCAGTCAGATATAGTGTAGTGGTAAGAGGAGTTATTAACCCAGTCAGATATAGTGTAGTGGTGAGAGGAGTTATTAACCCAGTCAGATATAGTGTAGTGGTAAGAGGAGTTATTAACCCAGTCAGATATAGTGTAGTGGTAAGAGGAGTTATTAACCCAGTCAGATATAGTGTAGTGGTAAGAGGAGTTATTAACCAGTCAGATATAGTGTAGTGGTGAGAGGAGTTATTAACCAGTCAGATAGCCTACTGGTAATGTTACCATGGCTACGTTCAGTAGACTACTGGTAATGTTACCATGGTTACGTTCAGTAGCCTACTGGTAATGTTACCATGGCTACGTTCAGTAGACTACTGGTAATGTTACCATGGCTACGTTCAGTAGCCTACTGGTAATGTTACCATGGTTACGTTCAGTAGCCTACTGGTAATGTTACCAGGGCTACGTTCAGTAGACTACTGGTAATGTTACCATGGCTACGTTCAGTAGACTACTGGTAATGTTACCAGGGCTACGTTCAGTAGACTACTGGTAATGTTACCATGGCTACGTTCAGTAGACTATTGGTAATGTTACCATGGCTACGTTTAATAGACTACTGGTAATGTTACCATGGCTACGTTCAGTAGACTACTGGTAATGTTACCAGGGCTACGTTTATTAGGCTACTGGTAATGTTACCATGGCTACGTTTATTAGGCTACTGGTAATGTTACCATGGCTACGTTCAGTAGACTACTGGTAATGTTACCATGGCTACGTTCAGTAGGCTACTGGTAATGTTACCATGGCTACGTTCAGTAGGCTACTGGTAATGTTACCAGGGCTACGTTCAGTAGGCTACCGGTAATGTTACCATGGCTACGTTCAGTATGCTACTGGTAATGTTACCATGGCTACGTTTAGTAGGCTACTGGTAATGTTACCATGGCTACGTTCAGTAGGCTACTGGTAATGTTACCATGGCTACGTTCAGTAGGCTACTGGTAATGTTACTATGGCTACGTTCAGTAGGCTACTGCTAAATTTTACCAGGTCCACGTTCAGTTGAAAAACGTTCTCCAACGTTGTAGATATAAATGATTTGAATAGAGCCGGCGTTATGCCTTATTCAACATGTCAGAGAGGCATGTCTGTTCTGCATAGCGTATGTTTATTAGAAGGTTCCAAAACGTTGCGTCCTGCTCAACACACCCCAGGTTGTTAGCTGTAGCTAGCTAAATTAGGTAACGTGACTGAACAAGGTGTAGCCTAAACAAAATGGTTAACAGTTCCGGTCTGCAAGTAGCCTAGTTTTTAGAACGGCCTGCCAATGTACGATAGAAAGAAAAAAAGCGTAGCGCCGATATTATGGGTAATGTCTTTTGAACTCGAATCAAGCCGTTTTCTCTGAGGGAAAAGAGTGAGGTTTGGCTACATTGGCTACATAACCTGTAGAAGCCTTCAAGAAGTATTCATACCCCTTGACTTATTCTCTCACCCATCTGCAAACAATACCCCATAATGACAAAGTGAAAATATGTTTTTAGAAATGTAGCAAATGTATTGAAATATCTAATTTACATAAGTATTCATACCACATGAGTCAATATTATAAACTTTGGCAGCAATTACAGCTGTGAGTCTTTCTGGGTAAGTCTCTAAGAGCTTTGCACACCTGGATTGTACAATATTTGCACATTATTCTTTTAAAAAAAGTATTCAAGCTCAGTCAAGTTGGTTGTTGATTATTGCTAGACAGCCATTTTCAAGTCTTGCCATATATTTCCAAGCCAATTTAAGTCAAAACTGTAATTAGGCTACTCAGGAACATTCAATGTCGTCTTGGTAACCAACTCCAGTGTATATTTGGCCTTGTGTTTTAGGTTATTGTCCTGCTGAAAAGTGAATTTGTCTCCCAGTGTCTGTTGGAAAGCAGACTGAACCAGGGTTTCCTCTAGGATTTTGTTGTAGATCCATCCTCAGTTTTTTCCTATCACAGCCAATAAACTCTGTAACTGTTTTAAAGTCACCATTAGCCTCATGGTGAAATCTCTGAGCGGTTTCCTTCCTCTCCGGCATCTGAGTTAGGAAGGACGCCTGTATATTTGTAGTGACTGGGTGTATTGATACACCATCCAAAGTGTAATTAATAACTTCACCATGCTCAACGGGATATTCAATGTCTGCCTTTTTACCCATCTACCAATAGGTGCCCTTCTTTGCAAGGCATTGGAAAACTTCCCTGGTCTTTGTGGTTGAATATGTGTTTGAAATTCACTGCTCAACTGAGGGACCTTACGTATGTGTGGGGTACAGAGATGAGGTAGTCATTCAAAAATCATGTTAAACCCCATTATTGCACACAGAGTGAGTCTATGCAACTTATTATGTGACTTGTTAAGCACATTTTTACTCCTGAACTTATTTAGGCTTGCCATAACAAAGGGGTTGAATACTTATTCACTGAAGACATTTCAGCTTTTCATTTTGTATTAATTCGTAAACATTTCTAAAATCATCATTCCACTTTGACATTATGGGGTATTGTGTGTAGGCCAGTCAAACAAAATCTCATTTTAATCAATTTTAAATTCAGGCTGTAACACAACAAAATGTGGAAAAAGTCCAGGGGTGTGAATAATTTCAGAAGGCACTGTATATGCCGTGGGAAAAGTGGGAGGATTGAGTGAGGCTACAAAGACAGCCTACTTTTCTATAGCCTACTCAAGGGAGAGAAAAACATAGCTAGACTGTTGTTTCGCTATTAAACTCAATACTGTTATTGTTTTTAATTTCTTAAAGCTGGTGGTGACTGGTTAGCTACAGGGAAGCAAGATGATTGCCTGCGGAGTGGAGCCTGTCTTGCCCACACTCATCGCTTGCTCCCCCGCAGCTCACCAGCTGATGAAGGCTGTGTGTACCGGGTGTGACTCGTCCTTCCCACTGCTGAACAGAACTGCGCTGCCCATATGTGCTGCTAATATTAAATTGTGCTTATCACTGAAAAGCTCTCAATATCTCCAAAAACTATTGTCCAGTCCACTCAGTAGTCAGAGTTTAGGCACAGAGATCATTTAGTCATCAGTTTCATTTAGTTAGTTTATTTTTATTTTTTGCCAGTTAGTCTTATCAATTGCCACAGAAAAATAGGTGTTTAACAAATATTTGTCATTATTTTTGTTGACGAAATGAACAGGTTTGCACTACATCTCTAAGAGAAACAGCCCAGAGAGGAACTGAGCCCTGCACAGCTCAGCTATAAGAGGAACACTCTTCATTAAAAGTCATTTTATGGCACTACAGACACCATCGTCTCCCCCTCCCCTCAGTTCCCCAGACACAGAGGAGCATGTGAGGGAAGCCCTGCTGCAGAAGAGGGGAAGAGAGAGAGAGAGAGAGAGAGAGAGAGAGACAGAGAGAGAGAGAGACAGAGAGAGAGAGAGAGAGAGAGAGAGAGACAGAGAGAGAGAGAGAGAGAGAGAGAGAGAGAGAGAGAGAGAGAGAGAGAGAGAGAGAGAGAGAGAGAGAAGAGAGAGAGAGAGAGAAGAGAGAGAGACAGAGAGAAAGAGAGAGAGAGAGAGAGAGAGAGAGAGAGAGAGAGAGAGAGAGAGAGAGACACACACACACACACAGGCACATACGTAGACAGATACAGACGCACCCACCCACCCAACCCCACCCACCCCCACAGGCCCCAAACCCCAAACCTGCAGTGCTGCCCAGATTATTGCTCAGAGCCAGGACTGGGGCGATGCCCAGAGCTTCTCCTGAAGAAACTGTTCCTAAGCAATTACTGTGTTTGTTTGGCGACATATCAAAAGAACACAAGCAGCGTCCCAAATGGCGCCATATTCCCTATTAAGGGGGGAATTCTGACCCGAGTCATGAGGCTTCAATGGAATGTATTTCCCTTTTAATGTACTGTTCTCTCTATGCGTATTCTGACCTTGAACTGGTGGGAGGTGTGTCAACAGATACGGCGTATTCTGACCTTAAATTGATTCCCTCATATTTCCACCACCTTCACGCGCGATGAAACAATGAATAAGTTCGAGCAACCTGTCGGTTCCAAGTGGAACATCTACTTTCTTTTTTTTTCCCCCGATAGAAACAACACCATTCTCCATGCACTGTAATTTACAAATTAATAAGCGCTATTGGTAAGAGGTAAATATGTAAGTGTAACCGGTGTGAAATGGCTAGCTAGTTAGCGGTGCGCACTAGTAGCGTTTCAATCGGTGACGTCACTCGCTCTGAGACCTTGAAGTAGTTGTTTCCCTTTGCTCTGCAAGGGCCGTGGCTTTTGTGGAGCGACGGGTAACGGTGCTTCGAGGGTGACTGTTGTCGATGTGTGCAGAGAGTCCCTGGTTCAAGCCCAGGTAGGGGCGAGGAGAGGGACGGAAGCAACACTGTTACATAAGCAGTTTGAATAAGTGGATTGTAAATATAAAAGACAATAGTTTTATATCTATTTTACCTTTATGATCGCTGAAGACAAATGTGAAACCAGTCACATGACAACAAACTGAAGCATATCAACACATCACCTTTAATAATAATACTTATTTTCCACCATAATTTGCAAATAAATTCATAAAAAATCCTACAATGTGAGTTTCTGGATTTTTTTCTCTCTCAATTTGTCTGTCATAGTTGACGTGTACCTATGATGAAAATTACAGGCCTCTCTCATCTTTTTAAGTGGGAGAACTTGCACAATTGGTGGCTGACTAAATACTTTTTTTCCCCCACTGTATCACCTTTTCCACAGTGAAGTTGATGAAATGCTGGCCTTATAACTTCCAGGGACCGTTGTCAACACAGTTCCATGATTAGTGAGGATTATTAGGGTAGATTTATAGACTACTATATATAGACTACTGTTCAACACCTATTGTACACTTTCCTCACCTTCCAATATTTCACGGATTTAACAATTGAATATGGCAACTTTCAGGATGAATCAAACTACTGTATTTTTGATGAACCAATATATTTTGTGTGTAAAGGTTCTCCAACCCTGTTGTTTTTATTATTCATAAATACTTTCCTAACCCTAAATAATATACAAGATCAGAGTATTTTTAAATCTACCAATTGGTGCTGAAACAGAGACGGAAATAAATGGTTTTCTTTAATTGATCTCTAATATTCTGAACCGTTCTCTCCATATATTTTTGTGAGTCTGTCGATGAAAATTCAAATTAAAAAAAGGTACACCAAATTTTAAAAGGGGTGGCTGTAGATAAATGTACTGAAAACACTATTGAATGAAAACTCCATGAGAAAATCTGTTGGCCAGCAAGTGGGAGGGTTTTCACTGGTTGAATTATAATAATATGCCATATAGCAGACTAAGAATTTGAATGTATTCAGCGTGCACAAGGGAACCACGCCTGCAAAGCCAATTACGCACCTGCACGAGGTAAGTCTGAATGCCAATTACTGAGAAGAGCGTAGGAAAGACGTACATTTCCTACGTCTGAATCGGGGCCCATGTGCACTACTTAGTAGGAAACACGGTGCCATTTGTGAAGCAGTCACAGACAGAGTGTCACGATCGTCGAAGGAGGAGGACCAACGCGCAGCGTTATTTGCAAACATACTTATTTATTAATTAACACGAACAAAACAACAAACGATAACGTGAAGTCCTTGGTTAACAAACATAAACCAGCACGGAACAAGATCCCACAATACACTGTGGAAAACAGGCTGCTTAAGTATGGTTCCCAATCAGAGACAACAAGCAACAGCTGATTCACGTTGCCTCTGATTGAGAACCACCCCGGCCAACATAGAAACACAACTGACTAGAATGAGAACATAGAACAAAACACATAGACTCTACACACCCTGGCTCAACATATTAGAGTCCCCAGAGCCAGGGTGTGACACAGAGGGGTGATCAGACGTCATTAGTGACGAATGTGTAGCTACGACAACAAAATCTAAAGTCTGGTTGATGATTGAATTAGGGCTTTAAACACTCACCACATACTCTAAGGTAAAACTAGGTACATATGTTAGCTTAGTTTTAAATGACTTGTGAACCCAAATCAAATCAATCACATTTTATTTATAAAGCCCTTTTTACATCAGCAGATGTCACAAAGTGCTTATACAGAAACCCAGCCTAAAACCCCAAACAGCAAGCAATGCAGATGTAGAAGCACGGTGGCTAGGAAAAACTCCCTAGAAAGGCAGAAACCTATGAAGAAACCTAGAGATGAACCAGGCTCTGAGGTGTGGCCAGTCCCCTTCTGGCTGTGCCGGGTGGAGATTATAACATTACATTGCCATTAAGGCCAGATTTTTCTCCAAGATGTTTAAACGTTCATAGATGACCAGCAGGGTCAAATAATAATCACAGTGGTTGTAGAGGTTGCAACAGGTCAGTACATCAGGAGTAAATGTCACTTGGCTTTTCATAGCCGGGCATTTAGAGGTTAAAATGGCAGGTGCGGTAGAGAGAGAGAGAGTTGAAAACAGCAGGTCTGGGACAGGGTAGCACGTCTGGTGAACAAGTCAGGGTTCCATAGCCGCCGCAGGCAGAAGAGTTGAAACTGGAGCAGCAGCACGACCAGGTGGACTGGAGACAGCCAGGAGTCATCAGGCCAGGTAGTCCTGAGGCATGGTCCTAGGGCTCAGGTCCTCAGGGAGGGGAGGGAGAGAGGGAGCATACCTAAGATCACACAGGACACCGGATAAGACAGGAGAATAACACCAGATATAACAGACTGACCCTAGCCCCCCGGCACATACACTATTGCAGCATAGATACCCACAAGAATAGAAGTCAGCGTTATGAATGTATATGCAGTGATATGGAGAAAACAGAGTCATAATATCATCAATAAATATCAAATGGTTTTCCTGAGTTGGAACAAATACAGCAATGAGGGAAAAAAATAGGACACACACACACAGAGAGACAGACACACACACCTCAGAGCAGGTGGCAGAGACCAGGTTGTACCATGGTTAGCAGGGTTTACCTAACTCTATCTCTCCTTCTCTCTCTGTATCTCTCCCCCCCCCCCCCTCTCTCTCTTCCCCCCTTCTCCCTCTCTCGCTCTTCCCTCTCTTTCTCTTTCTCTCATAACCCACTTGATTGATTGTAGTTTTTACTACGTCAAACAATTTTCTACACCGCCTGTCAAGTCAAGTGCTTAACATTAATCTGGGGCTGTGTATAACTGCCCTCCCTTACTAACAAACTGCCCATTTTGGACACAAAACTGGGACATTTAGAGCAATTTAAAAATGACTTGTCACACTGCCATGGTGTAATTTGTGGGTTGGATAGACCAAGATACATAAACCAAATTAACTACTGGTTTATTGGCAAAATGGCCCCTCAAACCTTTTCATAATACATGAGCTTGCAGAAGGTTTCCCTGACTCATTGTCTATGAATGTTAGTGACGGGGAGGGGGGATAAGACATTATCTATGAATGATAGTGGCAGGTAGGGGGGATAAGTCATTATCTATGAATGATAGTGACAGGTAGGGGGGATAAGTCATTATCTATGAATGATAGTGACGGGGAGGGGGGATAAGTAATTATCTATGAATGATAGTGACGGGGAGGGGGGATAAGTAATTATCTATGAATGATAGTGACGGGGAGGGGGGATAAGTAATTATCTATGAATGATAGTGACGGGGAGGGGGGATAAGTAAATATCCTCACCTTGTCCCCAGAGCCTTCCCTGTCCCTTCCAGTTTACAAAGCTCCCTGAAAAGACACACAATTTACCAGGTTTTCTTTCTCCAATTTTTCTACAAGCTTTTTCTCTGCTATCCAGCTCACTTATTGGATGTCTCTCAGTCTCAAATCATTTGGGAACAATGGACTAACATTTCATGTTCATGTGTTCATAAAAACCATATGTACCTCAAAACTTGAGTTAATTATCGTGTAAAATAACCATTGAATCATGTAACTACTGAGTAAGTAACCGACTAAAGTAAAGCGTAAGACAAAAGAAAACGACTTAAAAAGAAAACTATGCATACTGTATATATTTGTACATTGTACAAGTCTGCCTCCCAGTTGATGTCTGTATCTATCAAACCATCTGGTTACATAACAGCACAGGTGGCCTGCTCGGCCAGTCAGGCAGCAGCCTTTCACCAAACACACATACACACAACAAAAACACAGGAGGAAACCATATCTCTTGATAACATTTTTCCCTTCTTTCAATAATATTCTCTTATGTTTTCGCCTCTTGGGCAAATTAGATTTTTCCTTTGACTGTCCTTTCTAAATATGTTGAGTTTTGCTATTCAATGTTTCCAGCTGTGTGAACAGGTTGCATATCACCTACACTGTTAACTCCTACTGCACTGGCTTGGGACTGTGTGTGTGTGTGTGTGTGTGTGTGTGTGTGTGTGTGTGTGTGTGTGTGTGTAACATGGTGCAGGACTACTGGGAATCAGCATAACAACATAACATGGTGCAGGACTACTGGGAATCAGCATAACAACATAACATGGTGCAGGACTACTGGGAATCAGCATAACACCATAACATGGTGCAGGACTACTGGGAATCAGCATAACATGGTGCAGGACTACTGGGAATCAGCATAACACCATAACATGGTGCAGGACTACTGGGAATCAGCATAACATGGTGCAGGACTACTGGGAATCAGCATAACACCATAACATGGTGCAGGACTACTGGGAATCAGCATAACAACATAACATGGTGCAGGACTACTGGGAATCAGCATAACAACATAACATGGTGCAGGACTACTGGGAATCAGCATAACATGGTGCAGGACTACTGGGAATCAGCATAACACCATAACATGGTGCAGGACTACTGGGAATCAGCATAACATGGTGCAGGACTACTGGGAATCAGCATAACATGGTGCAGGACTACTGGGAATCAGCATAACATGGTGCAGGACTACTGGGAATCAGCATAACAACATAACATGGTACAGGACTACTGGGAATCAGCATAACACCATAACATGGTACAGGACTACTGGGAATCAGCATAACACCATAACATGGTGCAGGACTACTGGGAATCAGCATAACACCATAACATGGTGCAGGACTACTGGGAATCAGCATAACACCATAACATGGTGCAGGACTACTGGGAATCAGCATAACATGGTGCAGGACTACTGGGAATCAGCATAACACCATAACATGGTGCAGGACTACTGGGAATCAGCATAACACCATAACATGGTGCAGGACTACTGGGAATCAGCATAACAACATAACATGGTGCAGGACTACTGGGAATCAGCATAACATGGTGCAGGACTACTGGGAATCAGCATAACATGGTGCAGGACTACAGGGAATCAGCATAACAACATAACATGATGCAGGACTACTGGGAATCAGCATAACATGGTGCAGGACTACTGGGAATCAGCATAACATGGTGCAGGACTACTGGGAATCAGCATAACATGGTGCAGGACTACTGGGAATCAGCATAACAACATAACATGGTGCAGGACTACTGGGAATCAGCATAACAACATAACATGGTGCAGGACTACTGGGAATCAGCATAACATGGTGCAGGACTACTGGGAATCAGCATAACATGGTGCAGGACTACTGGGAATCAGCATAACATGGTGCAGGACTACAGGGAATCAGCATAACAACATAACATGATGCAGGACTACTGGGAATCAGCATAACATGGTGCAGGACTACTGGGAATCAGCATAACATGGTGCAGGACTACTGGGAATCAGCATAACATGGTGCAGGACTACTGGGAATCAGCATAACATGGTGCAGGACTACTGGGAATCAGCATAACAACATAACATGGTGCAGGACTACTGGGAATCAGCATAACACCATAACATGGTGCAGGACTACTGGGAATCAGCATAACATGGTGCAGGACTACTGGGAATCAGCATAACACCATAACATGGTGCAGGACTACTGGGAATCAGCATAACGCCATAACATGGTGCAGGACTACTGGGAATCAGCATAACACCATAACATGGTGCAGGACTACTGGGAATCAGCATAACATGGTGCAGGACTACTGGGAATCAGCATAACACCATAACATGGTGCAGGACTACTGGGAATCAGCATAACACCATAACATGGTGCAGGACTACTGGGAATCAGCATAACAACATAACATGGTGCAGGACTACTGGGAATCAGCATAACATGGTGCAGGACTACTGGGAATCAGCATAACACCATAACATGGTGCAGGACTACTGGGAATCAGCATAACATGGTGCAGGACTACTGGGAATCAGCATAACAACATAACATGGTGCAGGACTACTGGGAATCAGCATAACGCCATAACATGGTGCAGGACTACTGGGAATCAGCGTAACACCATAACATGGTGCAGGACTACTGGGAATCAGCATAACATGGTGCAGGACTACTGGGAATCAGCATAACACCATAACATGGTGCAGGACTACTGGGAATCAGCATAACAACATAACATGGTGCAGGACTACTGGGAATCAGCATAACACCATAACATGGTGCAGGACTACTGGGAATCAGCATAACACCATAACATGGTGCAGGACTACTGGGAATCAGCATAACACCATAACATGGTGCAGGACTACTGGGAATCAGCATAACAACATAACATGGTGCAGGACTACTGGGAATCAGCATAACATGGTGCAGGACTACTGGGAATCAGCATAACACCATAACATGGTGCAGGACTATTAGACTACTACTAGACATTATCTCTATGTATTTAAGCTCTACTGTTTTTGTGTATTTGTATGCGGACTTCACAAAATGAATTTCCATGTAAATGGACAGTAAAGTACATTGTATACCGTGCGCAGGCAACTCCCTTTATCAACTACCAAAGGAACATACTATACCTGGTATCTACTTCAGTATAACATACTACATACTATCACTGGATGTGTATATTCAGGCCTAAACAAAGAAAACATGTATGTTCAAATCGTTTTTTCCCTCCTCATCAATCTTCACACAATACCCCAATAATGACAAAGCAAAAACAGATTTACAAATGTTTGCAAATGTATTACAAATAAAAAAACGGAAATATCACATTTACATAAGTATTCAGACCCTTTACTCAGTACTTTGTTGAAGCACATTTGGCAGTGATTACAGCATCGAGCCTTCTTGGGTATGACGCTACAAGCTTGGCACACCTATATTTTGGGAGTTTCTCCCATTCTTCTCTGCAGATCCTCTCAAGCTCTGTCAGGTTAGATGGGGAGCATTGCTGCACAGCTATTTTCAGTTCTCTCCAGAGATGTTAGATCAGGTTCGTCTGGACTCTGGCTGGGCCACTCAAGGCCATTGAGACTTGATCTGAAGCCACTCCTGCATTGTCTTGGCTGTGTGCTTAGGGTCGTTGTCCTGTTGGAAGGTGAACCGTCGCCCCAGTCTGAGGTCCTGAGCGCTCTGGAGCAGGTTTTCATCAAGTATCTCTCTGTACAGTCGTGGTCAAACGTTTTGAGAATGACACAAATACTAATTTTCACAAAGTCTGTTGCCTCAGTTTTTATGATGGCAATTTGCATATACTCCAGAATGTTATGAAGAGTGATCAGATGAATTGCAATTATTTGCAAAGTCCCTCTTTGCCATGAAAATGAACTTAATCCCAAAAAACATTTCCATTGCATTTCAGCCCTGCCAGAAAATGACCAGCTGACATCATGTCAGTGATTCTCTCGTTAACACAGGTGAGAGTGTTGACGAGGACAAGGCTGGAGATCACTCTGTCATGCTGATTGAGTTAGAATAACAGACTGGAAGCTTTAAAAGAAGGGTGGTGCTTGAAATCATTGTTCTTCCTCTGTTAACCATGGTTACCTGCAAGGAAACACGTGCCGCCGTCATCATTGCTTTGCACAAAAATACCTTCACAGGCAAGGATATTGCTGCTAGTAAGATTGCACCTAAATCAACAATTTATCGGATCCTCAAGAACTTCAAGGAGAGAGGTTCAATTTTTTTGAAGAAGGCTTCAGGGCGCCCAAGAAAGTCCAGCAAGCGCCAGGACTGTCTCCTAAAGTTGATTCAGCTGCGGGATCGGGGCACCACCAGTGCAGAGCTTGCTCAAGAATGGCAGCAGGCAGGTGTGAGTGCATCTGCACGCACAGTGAGGTGAAGACTTTTGGAGGATGGCCTTGTGTCAAGAAGGGCAGCGAGGAAGCCACTTCTCTCCAGGAAAAACATCAGGGACAGACTTATATTCTGCAAAAGGTACAGGGATTGGACTGCTGAGGACTGGGGTAAAGTAATTTTCTCTGATGAATCCCCTTTCCGATTGTTTGGGGCATCTGGAAAATAGCTTGTCCGGAGAAGGTGAGTGGTACCATCAGTCCTGTGTCATGCCAACAGTAAAGCATCCTGAGACCATTCATGTGTGGGGTTGCTTCTCAGCCAAGGGAGTGGGCTCACTCACAATTTTGCCTAAGAACACAGCCATGAATAAATAATGGTACCAACACATCCTCCGAGAGCAACTTCTCCCAACCATCCAAGAAGAGTTTGGTGACGAACAATGCCTTTTCCAGCATGATGGAGCACCTTGCCATAAGGCAAAAGTGATAACTAAGTGGCTCGGGGAACAAAACATCAACATTTTGGGTCCATGGCCAGGAAACTCCCCAGACCTTAATCCCATTGAGAATTTGTGGTCAATCCTCAAGAGGTGGGTGGACAAACAAAAACCCACAAATTCTGACAAACTCCTAGCATTGATTATGCAAGAATGGGCACCATCAGTCAGGATGTGGCCCAGAAGTTAATTGACAGCATGCCAGGGCGGATTGCAGATGTCTTGAAAAAGAAGGGTCAACACTGCAAATATTGACTCTTTGCATAAACTTAATGTAATTGTCAATAAAAGCCTTTGACACTTATGGAATGCTTGTAATTATACTTCAGTATACCATAGTAACATCTGACAAAAATATCTAAAAACACTGAAGCAGCAAACTTTGTGAAGACCAATACTTGTGACCACAAATGTACTTTGAACGGAGCATCTTTCCCTCGATCCTGACTAGTCTCCCAGTCCCTGCCACTGAAAAACATCCCCACAGCATGATGCTGCCACCACCATGCTTCACTGTAGGGATGGTATTGGCCAGGTGATAAGCGGTGCCTGGTTTCCTCCAGATGTGATACTTGGCATTCAGGCCAAAGAGTTCAATCTTGGTGTCATCAGACCAGAGAATCTTGTTTCTCATGGTCTGAGAGTCCTTTAGGTGCCTTTTGGCAAATTCCAAGCGGGTTGTCATGTGCCTTTTACTGAGGAGTGGCTTCCGTCTGGCCACTCTACCATAAAGGCCTGATTGGTGGAGTGCTGCAGAGATGGTTGTCCTTCTGGAAGGTTCTCCCAACTCCACAGAGGAACTCTGGAGCTTTGTCAGAGTGACCATTGGGTTCTTGGTGACCTCCCTGACCAAGGCCCTTCTCCCCCGATTGCTCAGTTTGGCCGGGCGGCCAGCTCTAGGAAGACTCTTGGTGGTTCCAAACTTCTTCCATTTAAGAATGATTGATGCCACTGTGTTCTTGGGGACCTTCAATGCTGCAGACATTTTTTAGTACCCTTCCCCAGATCTGTGCCTCAACACAATCCTGTTTCGGAGCTCTACGAACAATTCCTTCGACCTCATGGCTTGGTTTTTGCTCTGACAACTGTGGGACCTTATATAGACAGGTGTGTGCCTTTCCAAATAATGTCCAATCAATTGAATTTACCACAGGTGGACTCTAATCAAGTTGTAGAAACATCTAAAGGATGATCAATGGAAACAGGATGCACCTGAGCTAAATTTCGAGTCTCATTGCAAAGGGTCTGAATTCTTATGTAAATATAGACCGTTTTTTATTTTCAATACATTTGCAAAAATGTCTAAAACCCTGTTTTCACTTTGTCATTAGGGGTTATTGATGAGGATTTTTTTTATTTATTTAATCTATTTTAGAATAAGGCTGTTAGTCACTATTAGTTGGCATGCTGTTCTGTTAGGTCATGCAGTCAACAGATTGTTACAAAGAACCACTTTGCTTCTCACTATAAATCATACTATTTCTATGATTCCAACATTTCACCCAAATGTTTGGATCTACACTGAACAAAAGTATAAGCGCAACATGCAACAGATTTCAAAGATTTTACTGAGCTACAGTTCATATAAGGAAATCAGTTGAATCTAAATTAATTAATTAGGCCCTAATCTATGGATTTCACATGACTGGGAATACAGATATGCATCTGTTGGTCACAGATACCATAAAAAGAGGTAGGGGCATAGATCAGAAAACCAGTCAGTATCTGGTGTGACCACCATTTGCCTCATGCAGCACGACACATCTCCTTTGCATAGAGTTGATCAGGCTGTTGATTGTGGCCTGTGGAATGTTGTCCCACTCCTCTTCAATGGCTGTGCGAAGTTGCTGGATCCAGAGCATCCCAAACAGGCTCCATGGTTGACATGTCTGGTGAGTATGCAGGCCATGGAAGAACTGGGAACATTTTTCAGCTTCCAGGAATTGTGTACAGATCCTTGCGACATGGGGCTGTGCATTATCATGCTGAAACATGAGGTGATGGCGGTGGATGAATGGCACAACAATGGGCCTCAGTATCTCGTCACGGTATCTCTGTGCATTCAAATTGCTGTTGATAAAATGCAATTGTGTTCGTTGTCCGTAGCTTATGCCTGCCTGCCCATACCATAACCCCACCGCCACCATGGGGTACTCTGTTCACAACGTTGACATCAGCAAACTGCTCGCCCACACGACGCCATACATGCTGTCTGCCATCTGCCCAGTAAAGTTGAAACCGATATTCATTCGTGAAGAGAACACTTCTCCAATGTGCCAGTGGCCATCGAAAGTGAGCATTTGCCCACAAGTAGGTTACGACGCCGAACTACAGTCAGATCAAGACCCTTGTGAGGACGACGAGCACGCAGATGAGCTTCCCTGAGACGGTTTCTGACAGTTTGTGCAGAAATTATTCGGTTGTGCAAACCCACAGTTTCATCAGCTGTCCGGGTGGCTGGTCTCAGACGTTCCCGCAGGTGAAGAAGCCTGTGGAGGCCCTGGGCTGGCGTGGTTATACGTGGTCTGCGGTTGTGAGGCCGGTTGGACGTACTGCCAAATTCTCTAAAACGACATTATGGTAGAGAAATTAACATTACATTCTCTGGCAACAGCTCTGGTGGACATTCCTGCAGTCAGCATGCCAATTGCATGCTCCCTCAAAACCTGAGACATCTGTGGCATTGTGTTGTGTGACAAAACTGCACATTTTAGAGTGGCCTTTTATTGTCCCCAGCACAAGGTGCACCTGTGTAATGATCATACTGTTTAAATCAGCTTCTTGATATGCCACACCTGTCAGGTGGATGGATTATCTTGTCAAAGGAGAAATGCTCACTAACAGGGATGTAAACACATTTGTGCACAGCATTTGAGAGAAATAAGCTTTTTGTGCTTATGGAACATTTCTGGGATCTTTTATATCAGCTCATGAAACATGGGACCAACACTTTACATGTTGCGTTTATATTTTTGTTCAGTGTATATCACACGTCAAATCGCAATTAGATTTCTTGCCCATATGGGCAGCCATATCTCTCTCTCTGTGTCTCTCTCTCTCTGTGTGTGTGTCTCTCCCTCTCTCTCTCTGTGTCTCTCTCTCTCTCTCTCTCTCTCTCTGTGTGTGTGTCTCTCTCTCTCTCGGTCTCTCTCTCTCTGTGTGTCTCTCTCTCTCTCTCTCGGTCTCTCTCTCTGTGTGTGTCTCTCTCTCTGTGTGTCTCTCTCTGTGTGTGTCTCTCTCTATATCTCTCTTTCTATCCGACTCTCTCTCTCTCTCTCTGTCTCTGTGTGTCTCTCTCTCTCTCTCTCTCTGTGTCTCTCTCTATCTCTCTCTTTCTATCCGACTCTGTGTCTCTGTCTCGGTCTCTTTCTCTAACCCCCCTCTCCATTTATTAGACCATTCTGATACAGACAACAGATGAGACACGTTAAATAATTCAACAGAAATCATTAGAGTTGTGCTAAATGTTCTTTAAAGATTCAGGCGTACATACATTACACAATCAATACGGGCCATAAACTCTGTCTGCATCTTTATGGCACCCTGTTCCATACACAGTATACTACTTTTGACCAGGGCACTATGTAGGGAATAGGGTGCCATTTGGGACGCATCGTCAGTCAGGAGAGGGGAAGAAGCAGAAAAAATGAGCCAATAAACATTCAGGGCCAAATATTGCCCATAATTCACTTTGCAGTGAGGCGAGCCGGCGTGCTGTACATGATCAGCTGCTCAGACAGGTTGGTGAATCGAACTTTGGTTTGACATGAGACTGGAAATGACAGGCTGGCTCCACCTCTGTAGGGCCTATCTTCTGTCTCTATACAAGCTTCCCTGTGGTCATGACAACTACAGAAACAGGTCCCCATGGACCGTTCTGGCTCGGACAAAACTAGCCTGGAATCCAAACTGATTTAAAATGTATATTTTATTCATTTAGTAGATGCTCTTATCCAGACCGACTTATAGTTAGCGCATCCATCTTTAAAAAAAAGGGGCAATCAACAGTTGCTACATCCATTTTTGGACTTATAAACTAATGATATGTACCCATTTGATTGTTGAAGAATATAAGTTATATAAATGCCTCATGAGCTTAGTTCAGCTGTCACACCCCATCAGAACCCTAAATAGAAGCTTGTTTTACTCCAATGTTTGTAAACAAAGTAAATGTAAACAAACACTGTACAGCCTCAAAACATGATTAAAACTAGAACGTTGATATCATGGATGGTCAGTCCTTGTATCCATAGCTCTGTCTATTAAATTGAGAGTGATCATATTTCTCCAGCCCCATCCCTCAGCTTTTTACCGAACCAGGGGCGGGGAGACGGTTTTATTGTTTCTGATTACCACTAAGGTGGCTGGGTACGACACAAGCTCTATCAAGACAGACAGACTATTTTGGCAGTCTCCAAAACATGGTCATATGTTACATGTTAAATGCCCTTAGGACACTGACAGGCATAAATTGGAGGGTTTCTGGAGGTTAATACCGCATCTCATATTACAGTCATTTTACAGGGGAGTCGTTTTCCCATTACATTTAGAGGAGGACAGAGATTCCCTCAGTTGAGTCCCAAATGGCACCCTATTCCCTATATAGTGCACTACTTTTGACCAGAGCCCTATGGGGGGGGACGCAGCCATACATCTCCCCTCTCATACTCTCTCCTGGATAATTCACTAGTTATTAATTCCACAGAGCCAATAGCTTGAGTGGTGCTGTTGCGATTTCCACACACACAGCCTTTTATCATACACAGGCTTTTATCCCAACTGGCACCCCATTTCCTTTTTAGTGCACTACTTTTGACCAGAGTCCATAAGGCTCAAGTGCACACTATATAGGGAATAGAGTGCCAATTGGGCCGTAGCCACGGAGATAACCCACTTTACCTTTATGGGACACAGCCTACCCGTTTTTCCTTGATGATGCCAGATGTTTATGTGCCAATTGTAAAACTGCAATTCAGTGCTACTTGAAATTAAATCACATTTTCCTGAGAAATGGATACATTTATAGCCTAACACAAATATGTTATGGTGTTTATACTTCTGTGTTTTAACTTTCAAAGTAAAGATATATTTGAGATGCAATCAGTTCAGAATGTGAAAGGATCCATTCTCAAAATGATTTTTGGAACACATAGTAGATGTAATAAATGTAGCCTACATTGCCATAACTGTATCGTGATATAAATCAAATTTTGATTTTGATCAAATAAAACGGTGTTTATTTTAACAGCTTTGGGCTAATTTTGTCCACTAAAAAATTACTTAAATAAGGTTGGTATAATGTAGGTGTCTCTGTAGGATATACAACCAAAGTCAGATCGATGATAATGGGCCATGAAAATAGTGAAACTAGCGATCAATGTAGCTGATTTATGGGAGCGAGCAGAATAATAAGACAACTTTTGGGTCTTATTTTGCCTGGCTTATGAATATCATGCTACATAGATAGAAATGATAATGTTAATCAAAAGTCAATGCATTCCAATGGTCAAATGACAACGAATCGAAACATATCTTTACATCTGTAGAGAACCGCAAGCACCAACTCTGCGTCAGCCGTTCAGTCGAAAATTTTAGCATAGTGCGCCGCCAAAGAAGCAGAGGTGCACGCTCGTTACAGCTTGTTGTTCCAAAAACAAGGAACAAAAAAAGTCCACTTCGACCATAACATTACTGTGACACGACAAGCCTATTCAAAACTAAACAGTGACACGACCAGCCTATTCAAAACTAAAAACAGACAGAACCTCCACTACTACTAACCTTTTTGCTGCTTGAAGGACTGTATGGAGCCAGAGTGATGCACCATAGCGCCGTTTGGTTGATGATTATTATTCCCACCGTAAATAATATTCCGTATTTCTTAAAAAGCAAGGTTACCGAATAGGGAAACTATGGTGGGATTGCGTAGGTGTTCTCGCGGCTGCTATCCATGCCCGGTAGACTACAGTCATTACAGCAAGCGATGTCTACAGCGATGCGGAAACCCCAACAACACCTGTACAGAGTTCCATCCCCTCCGCATGCTCCCCATCCACGGCTGTTGTCATGGTAACGAACCAAAGGGGGGGGGGGGGGGGGGGGGGGTCCTTCTCTCCACCCCCTTCAAAACGGACACTGCTGACCTGGTTCTGAATTTAGGCTACATTGTCTCTGTCAACGGACAGTCTTTTGAAAAATAACAAAAAATCATGTTCATTCTCCTTGGTCTAAGATTATCATTATTTTACATCATTATGTAATCCTTAGGTATACCACGGTCACCACAGGATCAAGGCCGTATTGTCTATCCTGTGGCACCATTACCTGAGGGGAACTTATTTGTAATAAGACTTGTGAGAGTTGTGAGAGGTTGCACTGAGATACAGTTGAAGTCGGAAGTTTACATACACCTTAGCCAAATACATTTAAACTCAGTTTTTCACACTTCCTGACATTTAATCCTAGTAAAAATGCCCTGTTTTTTTTAAGAATGTGAAATGTCAGAATAATAGTAGAGAGAATGATTTTTTTCAGCTTTTATTTCTTTCATCACATTCCCAGTGGGTCAGAAGTTTACATACACTCAATTAGTATTTGGTAACATTGCCTTTAAATTGTTTAACATGGGTCAAATGTTTTGGGTAGCCTTTCACAAGCTTCCCACAATAAGTTGGGTGAATTTTGGCCCATTCCTCCTGACAGAGCTGGTGTAACTGAGTCAGGTTTGTAGGCCTCCTTGCTTGCACACGCTTTTTCAGTTCTGCCCACAAATGTTCTATAGGGTTGAGGTCAGGGCTTTGTGATGGCCACTCCAATATCTTGACTTTGTTGTCCTTAAGCCATTTTGCCACAACTTTGGAAGTATGCATGGGGTCATTGTCCATTTGGAAGACCAATTTGCGACCAAGCTTTAACTTCCTGACTGATGTCTTGAGATGTTGCTTCAATATATCCACATAATTTTCCTTCCTCATGATGGCATCTATTATGTGAAGTGCACCTGTCCCTCCTGCAGCAAAGCACCCCCACAGCATGATGGTGCCACCCCCATGCTTCACGGTTGGGATGGTGTTCTTTGGCTTGCAAGCCTTCCCCTTTTTCCTCCAAACATAACGATGGTCATTATGGCCAAACAGTTCTATTTTTGTTTCATCAGACCAGAGGACATTTCTCCAAAAAGTACGATCTTTGTCCCCATGTGCAGTTGCAAACCGTAGTCTGGCTTTTTTATGGTGGTTTTGGAGCAGTGAATTCTTCCTTGCTGAGCGGTCTTTCAGGTTATGTCGATACAGGACTCGTTTAACTGTGGATATAGATACTTTTGTACCTGTTTCCTCCAGCATCTTCACAAGGTCCTTTGCTGTTGTTCTGGGATTGATTTGCACTTTTCGCACCAAAGTACGTTCATCTCTAGGAGACAGAATGCGTCTCCTTCCTGAGCGGTATGACGGCTGCGTGGTCCCATGGTGTTTATACTTGCGTACTATTGTTTGTACAGATGAACGTGGTACCTTCAGGCGTTTGGAAATTGCTCCCAAGGATGAACCAGACTTGTGGAGGTCTACATTTCTTGGCTGATTTCTTTTGATTTTCCCATGATGTCAAGCAAAGAGGCACTGAATTTGAAGGTAGGCCATGAAATACATCCACAGGTACACCTCCAATTGACTCAAATGATGTCAATTAGCCTATCAGAAGCTTCTAAAGCCATGACATCATTTTCTGGAATTTCCCAAGCTGTTTAAAAAGGCACAGTCAACTTAGTGTATGTAAACTTCTGACCCACTGGAATTGTGATACAGTGAATTATAAGTGAAATAATCTGTCTGTAAACAATTGTTGGAAAAATTACTTGAGTCATGCACAAAGTAGATGTCCTAACTTGCCAAAACTATAGTTTGTTAACAAGAAATTTGTGGAGTGGTTGAAAAACAAGTTTTAATGACTCCAACCTAAGTGTATGTAAACTTCCGACTTCAACTGTAGATGGCCAGAGCCTATATGGCTTTGAGACAGTTACCTGCTCTTCTAGAGGCTGGAGATTTGGTTTGACAGAGACAGAGGGTGGAGTTTCCAGGCTTCCCGAGTGGCACAGCGGTCTAAGGCACTGCATCGCAGTGCTAGAGGCATCACTACAGACCCGGGATCAATCCCGGGTCTGTAGGCTTTACTTGGCTCAACGCGCTCTAGCAACTCCTTGTGGCGGGCCGGGTGCCTGCAGGCTGACCTCAGTCATTCGGTGAACGGTGTTACCTCCGACACATTGGTGCAGCTGGCTTCCGGGTTAAGCGGGCGGGTGTTAAGTGCGGTTTGGCGGGTCATGTTTCAGAGGACGCATGACTCGACCTTCGCCTCCTGAGCCCGTTGGGGAGTTGCAGCAATGAGACAAGATCGAAAATTGGGGAGAAAAAGTGGGGTAAAAGACAAAAAAAATGTATAATAAAATACATAAAAGAAGCTGGAGTTTCCTCAGGCAGGTCAAAGGGTAAACCAGGTTTGACAGAGGCATTGTGAGAAAAGCGTCCATGACAATACTGTCTTTGCTAGAGTTAGGCTACGGCTCATCCTACCTACTCCTGGTGTTTCTGACACACACTCTTCTCCACTGCTGTGGAGATTATAGTGGGAGGAGAGAGGGGGGGGGGGGGAGAGAACAGCTGTGGGCGGGGAGGAGAGAGAACAGCTGTGGGCGGGGGGGAGAGAACAGCTGTGTGGGGGGGAGAGAACAGCTGTGGGGGGAGGAGAGAGAACAGCTGTGGTCAGGGGGGAGAGAACAGCTGTGGGCGGGGAGGAGAGAGAACAGCTGTGGGGGGGAGAGAGAACAGCTGTGGGGATCCTAGTGGGAGGAGAGAGAACAGCTGTGGGGGGGAGAGAGAACAGCTGTGGGGATCCTAGTGGGAGGAGAGAGAACAGCTGTGGGAGGAGAGAGAACAGCTGTGGGGATCCTAGTGGGAGGAGAGAGAAAATAGGAATATAATCAATTCTCATGGACTAGATTCTATGTCATTTCTCTCTAACTCATATTCTTGCATTCCCATTTCATTGTTAAATCATTCAACCACTAAACACAGAATATAATTATAATAGATTATCAAGGCAGAAAAAAAAAATATTCCTGTTTTAGAGGAGGAAGCAACACATTCTTAGAATACCACCAAAACTAAATCATGGTTCTCCCCAATTATACTCCTTCTAGGCGACAAAGAAAGCTACAGTCTGTTGGCAAGCCAAGGTCATTGGCCTTATCTCATCGGCACAACAGCAGCCAATCACAAAGTCCAGTCTGCCTCCATTCACTTATCATTGGTTATATTACGCTGGACCCTAAAATATGTTTTACTACTCGCAATGGAGAGGCTAGATATATTTCTGATTCCATTTAATTGATAAGACTTTTGTGATTGGTCAACTACCAGAGAATCAGTACCCCTTGTCCATATAATCCTATTCATTAAGATATAAAAACACAAAACTGATCCTAGAGCAGGACTCATGGGCGTAGGTCTGTAAGCTACAACAGTCAGGTCTGTAAGCTACAACAGTAGGCCTTGCATTGAATAATTGTCTGTCGTTTGGATAGTGGTCTGTTGTCTCTAGTCCCAGACAGAAATACCGTCTCTCTCTCTCTCTCTCCTCTCTCTCTCTCTCTCTCTCTCTCTCTCTCTCTCTCTCTCTCTCTCTCTCTCTCTCTCTCTCTCTCTCTCTCTCTCTCTCTCTCTCTCTCTCTCTCTCTCTCTCCTCTCTCTCTCTCTCCTCTCTCTCTCTCTCTCTCTCTCTCTCTCTCTCTCTCTCTCTCTCTCTCTCTCTCTCTCTCTCTCTCTCTCTCTCTCTCTCTCTCTCTCTCTCTCTCTCTCTCTCTCTCTCTCTCTCTCTCTCTCTCTCTCTCTCTCTCTCTCTCTCTCTCTGCCCCACACACAGCTTTTGGGTCAATAAATAAATAAGTAGCTCTTCAATGGTGACTGTTTAAATATGTATATGCTCTATTTCTGTGTGTTCAATATTCAGATCGGATGTAGGTCAACAAGACATCTCTGCAGTGGGAGCTACTGTAGGCTGTTTTATGTAAAGGAATACTGCCATCTTGTGGTGACTGGGATGAACACCATGCACCTCCATTTGTTGTGGTGGTAATCATTACATTTCACATTTTAGTCATTTAGCAGACATTTATAAGACATCTTATCCAGAGCGACTTAGAGTTAGTGAGTGCATACATTTTCATCTTGTGTGGACGGATCTACGTGCAGCATATATTACTCCAGCATACATCTTTCCCAAACTTAACTTAGTTGATTTCAAACACTGTGTCACGCCCTGACTCAGGGGACTCGTATATGTGAGGCAGGGTGTGTATATTCTTTGTTGTATCTATGTGTATTAGTCTAGGTGGGTTATCTAGTATGTGTATTTCTATGTTGGCCGGGTGTGGTTCCCAATCAGAGGCAGCTGTCGCTCGTTGTCTCTGATTGGGGATCATACTTAGGCAGCCTATTGGCACTAGTGGGTTGTGGGATCTTGTTCCGTGTAAGGTTTGTTGTTTGTTTCAACCTTTGGACTTCACGTTTCGTTTGTTTATAAGTTAAATAAACATGTACGCATATCACGCTGCGCCTTGGTCTGACCCGTCCTTGAACGAACGTGACACACTGCTTCTTCTCCTTAGCTCACTGTACACGTTCCCTCTGTAGAAAAAACAGAGCACTTCTCAGAACCCTTTCTCTGGCCCACTGCAGCGGTGTTCCGTGCCGGCCGTGAATATCACAGTTCCTATTTCCATTTCCATTTGCCCAAGGCCCGCTTGATTCCTGAAACCAAGCGAGATACTCAGCCTTGTTTGATATGGGTACTGACCTCAAACCAAGTAGGCCGGTGGGTGGGGTGACAATTGGCCAGTGGCGACCCCGTCATTCAGGGCAGCTGGGGCAGAGGCCCACCTGTTTTGAGCCTCACCTGTTTAGCTAAAAAAAATCTTGCCATTAATACATGCCATATATCAGTTTGCAAACAATGTAAAAATAAAGATCATTGAGTTAAGAAAGCTGCATACATACAAACAGTCTCTTTTTTTGCTTTCTTGACTAAGTAAGGCAGCTCCAAAATGCAGGTGTTTCAGCCTAGCTCAGTGCTTTCTGTGGTGGTGGTGGGGCAGCCAGCAGAAAATACAGAGCGTAGGGGTTGGTAATGTTCTCCGGTTGCGTCATGATTGGCTCAGTGTTCTGTCACTCATTGGGACATTACATCACCGCAAAATCTATGGGGAGAGCTCGAAAATGCAAGCCCCTTGGGTGATGCCATAGTTACATTAGAACTGCCCATCCAAGAAGGCTCAAGGTCATTGGCCACAGATAAAATGACGTCAAATCACGTTATATCTACCGTAGCTTTGATTGGACTGATCATGTCAACATCATACTTTCAAAATCTTTGCTAGCAAGCTAGCAGTCATCATCATGAATCAAGTCAACAATCTACTGGCAAATCCTTTTCAATCCTTGTCATATAAAGATAAATTATGAAGAGAAATTATTGATAAAACGTATCGTTGCCCATCGGCCATTGGACATAAACATTACACAACAAGTTGGAAATCGTAAATTCAACAATGAGTGGTTTGGAAGGAATCAGTGGCTAACTGCAAGCAGTCACTAGCCTGCTATTCAGTGGAGAGGGTGTGTGGTCCAAGTCTGGGATTAAGGGTCTCCTTTCCAAGCTTAAAAGGATAAACATGCCACGGGCCAGAAAAGGTTGAATACATTGGCCATGCTGTCAATCCAGCATGACTTCTCCCACGTTCAAAACAACTGGAAACTCGGAACTGGGAAATCTCAGACTTCAGTGAGTTCAAGACAACTGGAAACTCTGAGAAAAAAACGAGCTCCAACTGGGAAAATACGTTTTTAACGGTCATCCAAACTCGGAATTCCAAGCCGGGAACTTGGGCCTCTTTCTAGAGCTCCAACCTGAAGATAACTGACGTCACGATTCGACCTCATTTTTCCCCCCCCAGAGTTCCCAGTTGTATTGAAAAACACAATACATCCAGAGAATGCCAGACTTTGATGACAAAGTTTGATGACAAAATTTGCCCACAAGAAGGACCGCCGCGCCACCTTCCTGTTCAAGTGAGCACAGCACTACAAGGTGAGTCCAAAAATATATTGTATGCTGCTGCAAAAATTATGCAATATGCCAGGGAGATATGTATACTGTAGCTAAGTAATACTAAGTGTATGTTGTGTAGTAAGCTGTTAGTAGCCCATGTGTCTCACCCTAAGAATTTGGTCCCTCTCCCCTCAGAATTTAGCCTACTGTTCTGACTTGGTGGTGCACATGTAGCCTATAGCCTGTTTTAGAGAAATGTAATCATTGAATATTGTAAGAGCTTTCATAGTCTGCTTATATGCCCCCTTTATTTATCCTACGGTTCTGACTTGGTGTACAGGGAGAATACTGTAAGAATGGCCCATGTTCTGAATTCTGTCGCTGTACATTTCAAAAGTGCTCAACAAATGGTTATATTGACTACGTCCGTCCTGGCTCGCTCATTAATGTCTTAATCGAAATTACGGATTGCTTCTTATCCGCTCGTCATCCCCTTATGCCATAGTTTGTACATCTCAATTGTCAGTAGAAACCACATTTGTTTAAGCAAGTCTAGCCCTGGGTCCAATGCCCATCCCTCTCCTCAGCCCAGCAGTCGACCCAGTGCCAGTCTTGGGTGCATCGACTTCACCGGTCCCTGATGCTCAACACTGCCAGATTCAGTGCCAGCCCTGGATCCACCGCCCAGACCAGATCTGGGCTTGCCTCCGGCTCCGGACCTGGATGACCGTCCAGCCCCTGTGGGAGAGCCACCAGCTAACCTGTTCCGGCCGAGTATGCCTGGCCCGCCTCGGTGGGATGGCCTCCTCCACCTGCCTGGACACCTCCAGCAGCAAGGGGTATGGAACCACCCTGACTGCTGCTGGCAGCCCAGCCTTGCAGACAACGTGAGTACCTTGTCCCTCACTGCCCTCTCCATCCATGCCACTGAAGGGTTGGCAACATGGGGTGGCGGGACTTGCCACGAGGTCAGGTGCCTTACAACCACCAGACGTCACAGGGTGGCTACAGAGAGGGCACACAGACACGTCCTCATTAGAGGATTTGAGTGTAAAAAAAAAAAGAATGTACTTCATACATTTTGGGGCGGCTGTTAAAAACCCTCTCTCAAACCTTCTCCCTGGCCCTGGGATACAGAAAGAAACTCTCCAGCCCAGCAGAGGCTACCTCTGGCCCTGCTTACTCCGTTGCTAGGGGGTTGGCTAGTGTCATGTGACCTGATCAGCCAATCACAGGCTGTACCTGGTGGGAATCCTGAGGCCTACTAGCCTTTTGTCTACTAGCTTACCACTGTACATACCGTGTGCTACTACCCACAACCTGTGGCATACTAGCCTAGCGTGCTAGCTTACCACTGTACATACTGTGTGCTACTACCCACAACCTGTGGCATACTAGCCTAGCATGCTAGCTTACCACTGTACATACCGTGTGCTACTACCCACAACCTGTGGCATACTAGCATAGCATGCTAGCTTACCACTGTACATACCGTGTGCTACTACCCACAGCTTGTGGCATACTAGCCTAGCGTGCTAGCTTACCACTGTACATACCGTGTGCAACTACCCACAGCCTGTGGCATACTAGCCTAGCGTGCTAGCTTACCACTGTTGCCTATACTAGTTGGCCCTGTATAGTACGCTATCCCCTTCTACATAGTGACTATTGTGTGCCATGTTCTGCCTATTAGCCCAGTGCTATTAGCCACTATATGCTACTGCCTAGCCATCACTGCTGTTATTCCTATACTGCTTTTACAGTGGAAGTCAGAAGTTTACATACACTTAAGTTGGAGTCATTAAAACTTGTTTTTCAACCACTCCACAAATTTCTTGTTAACAAACTATAGTTTTGGCAAGTCGGTTAGGACATCTACCTTGTGCATGACACAAGTATTTTTCCCAGCAATTGTTTACAGACAGATTATTTCACTTATAATTCACTGTATCACAATTCCAGTGGGTCAGAAGTTTACATACACTAAGTTGACTGTGCCTTTAAACAGATTGGAAAATTCCAGAAAATGATGTCATGGCTTTAGAAGCTTCTGATAGGCTAATTGACATCATTTGAGTCAATTGGAGGTGTAACTGTGGATGTATTTCAAGGCCTACCTTCAGTGGCGGTTTTACACGGAGGCCGGGGGAGGCCCGTGCCTCCCTGGAAATGTCCCTGGCCACCCCTGTGCCCCCCCCGTGCTGACCAAATAAAAAATTATGAATTTATAACTATTTTACACGCGAGCGCCAAAAGCGGAACTAATGCAACGCTCTACACGGCAACGTTCTACACGGGTAAATTAGAGTGGCGCACCCGAAGGTCGAAGGTAAGCAAAACGATTTAATATCATAAGTGACTTGTTGTTCTTGCACATAGCCTACATGTTCCTTTTGTTCCTCACACATAAATCAAATCAAGTTTTTAAATGTCTGGTCTCGATTTGTTTAGAAATGTAATCATATCTAAGCAAACTCATCGAAGCAGAAGCAAATATCCAAATGTTAGTAGGCTATCCTTGCTAGGTCTACACAATGTTGTGATGTTAACCACGTAACTTCATCCGTCTTGGCTGTTGCATCGCGATAACAAATACATTTTTAGTAAAGTAATCAACAGGTTATCTGCCAGTGTTAAGTAGGGAGGGATGGTTAGGTAACAAAATGTAATGCATGCCCCTACGTTTTTTCTTCTTCTAATAGTTATCATGAAACGAGGAAGGGACATAAAGTCATTTTTTGCCCCAGCAAACAAAAAAGTTAGATAGAGTTTATGATTTTATTCTTTTGAATTATCTCTGCCAAACATCTATCTACTACAAATCTTCAAGCTCCACAGATGTTTTATGGCATCCACTAAACCTCTTTAGATATTTGTAAATTATACAGTGTGATACCTTTCAACGAAAGTTTATTTTATTTTTTACCAACTATGATTTTTCCTTTTGAAAACAAGCAAAGCAAGAAAAAAAAGAAAAAAAATCACTCCAATCATTGCACACTTGTGTCGTTCAGACTTTGCAGGTCCAGCTTTGACATGATGATCTAACTAACACTAATATTGTAACTAATATTGTAACTGAAATATGTATGATCCTATGATGAGCGATTGCTTACTTCCCTTTCACTCTTAAAAAATTACTGAAAAAAAATGTGTATAAAAAGGTATATGTAGTATATGTTTGTTTAGTGAGCATTCATGCTGTCATTTTTTCCTAATGTGAACTATGGTGGAAATGTGCTGTCCTAAATGGACTTGCCCATATATGTTGTAAAGCCTTTTTTTGTACACCTGCTCATCAACTGACAGTGAAGTACACAAAGACACAGACACACACACACACACACACACAGACACCTGTAATATTCTTGTTTTCATGTTGTTGCTGATATCCATCAGTGTTGTTCATATTGCTACATTGTGTTGACATGATTGTTGCTTTTAAACGAATGTTAACTTAATGTTTATTGTCTGCATCCTATTGGACTACTGGATGTTAATGTGTAACACGTTTCCCTGTTTGTGTGCTTTAGCAATACTGTATGTCAATATGGTCATGCTAGTAAAGCCTCTTTGAATTGAATTTCTTTTCTGATTTGGTTTATTTTACCTAAATGGATACAGGGTAGTGTGTTTTGTTTATAAATCACTCAAAGTTTTCTTTCTTAAAACAAAATGTGGAATCAACTGTCCACAGTAGTGGGGCTTCCATAAATAGGAAATGGCACATTGTTGTACCCTTTGTTGTATCCTGGAGTTTTGTTCACATTGAATATGAACCCTGTATTTGTACCCTGTACTTTTTATTTTATTTTTATTTTTTTATTTTTTTATTTTTATGGCACTATCTCTCTTGCATCTGCACTCTTGTACAAAATACGTGTTATAATAAATGTCATATGATTTTAAAGTAAAATAAAGTTTATAATCTTTGAATATCATGTGTTGCCAGTTTTTTTATGTGTGCCCCCCTGATTAAACACTGGCCCCTCCTTGGCCCCCCTAGTAAAATGTGTCTAGAACCGCCACTGCCTACCTTCAAACTCAGTGCCTCTTTGCTTGACATCATGGGAAAATCAAAAGAAAATCAGCCGAAACCTCAGAAAAATATTTGTAGACATCCACAAGTCTGGTTCTGTCACGCCCTGACTCAGAGGACGCTTATATGTTGAGTCAGGGTGTGTATATTCCTTGTTGTGATTTTCTATGTTGCATTTTTCTATGTTTAGTTCTAGTATTTCTAGATCTATGTTGGCCGGTGTGGTTCCCAATCAGAGGCAGCTGTCGCTCCTTGTCTCTGATTGGGGATCATACTTAGGCAGCCTATTGGCACTAGTTAGTTGTGGGATCTTGTTCCGTGTGAGGTATGTTGTTTGTTTACCTTGGACTTTCGTTTTGTTTGTTGTTTTGTCGGTTGTTTATTCATATTAATAAACATGTATGCATATCACGCTGCGCCTTGGTCCGTCCCGTCTATAAACGAACGTGACAGGTACATCCTTGGGAGCAATTTCCAAACGCCTGAAGGTACCACGTTCATCTGTACAAACAATAGTACGCAAGTATAAACACCATGGGACCACGCAGCCGTCATACCGCTCAGGAAGGAGACGCGTTTTGTCTCTTAGAGATGAACGTACTTTGGTGCGAAAAGTGCAAAACAATCCCAGAACAACAGCAAAGGACCTTGTGAAGATGCCGGAGGAAATAGGTACAAAAGTATCTATATCCACAGTAAAACGAGTCCTATATTGACATAACCTCAAAGGCCACTCAGCAAGGAAGAAGCCACTGCTCCAAAACCGCCATAAAAAAGCCAGATTACGGTTTGCAACTGCACATGGGGACAAAGATCGTACTTTGTGGAGAAATGTCCTCTGGTCTGATGAAACAGAAATAGAACTGTTTGGCCATAATGACCATCGTTATGTTTGGAGGAAAAAGGGGGTTGCTTGCAAGCCAAAGAACACCATCCCAACGTGAAGCACGGGGGTGGCAGCTTCATGCTGTGGGGGTGCTTTGCTGCAGGAGGGACTGGTGCACTTCACAAAATAGATGGCATGAGGAAGGAAAATTATGTGGATATATTGAAGCAACATCTCAAGACATCAGTCAGGAAGTTAAAGCTTGGGCGCAAATGGGTCTTCCAAATGGACAATGACCCCAAGCATACTTGTTGTGGCAAAATGGCTTAAGGACAACAAAGTCAAGGTATTGGAGTGGCCATCACAAAGCCCTGACCTCAATCCTATAGAAAATTTGTGGGCAGAACTGAAAAAGCATGTGAAGCAAGGAGGCCTACAAACCTGACTCAGTTACACCAGCTCTGCCAGGAGGAATGGGCCAAAATTCACCCAACTTATTGTGGGAAGCTTGTGGAAGGCTACCCAAAACATTTGACCCAAGTTAAACAATTTAAAGGCAATGCTACCAAATACTAATTGAGTGTATGTAAACTTCTGACCCACTGAGAATGTGATGAAAGAATTTAAAGCTGAAATAAATCATTCTCTCTACTATTATTCTGACATTTCACATTCTTAAAATAAAAGTGGTGATCCTAACTGACCTAAGACAGGGTTTTTTTACTAGGATTAAAATGTCAGTAATTGTGAAACTGAGTTTAAACGTATATCATTTGTATTATGGCTAAGCTATAGCCCTGCTATTTCGCCACTGCTACTACTGATGGCAGGCTAATAGCAATACAGGCTATTACTGCTGTGTACTACTGCTAGCATAACAATGTTAGAATTGTTATCATTCATTAGCCTGCTATTACACAGTGTACTACTGCTAGCATAACAATTCGTTAGCCTGCTATTACACAGTGTACTACTGCTAGCATAACAATTCGTTAGCCTGCTATTACTGCTGTGTCCTACTGCTAGCATAACAATTCGTTAGCCTGCTATTACTGCTGTGTACTAATGCTAGCATAACAATTCGTTAGCCTGCTATTACTGCTGTGTAACACATGCTCTTTATTTCTATGTTTACTACAGAAAACCCCTAACACGACTAGTAGTCTCCCCTTCTTTGGTTGCTGTGTGTGTGCGTGTCTGTCTGTTTGGTGTGTGTCGAACTTGGACAGCGGCACCTAGAATCCAAACCGGCGCCTCTATCGGAGACCACCACATGGTGGCACTCTTTCACCCTCAAAGTAGAAAATCATGAACACGGCATCACTCATGATGAACACACAGTATAAATCAGGAGTTTTAAATGCATTACTATCGACGCCCTATCTCCTTCATCATGCACTCAGAAGCAGTTAGCAACAGCAGCAATTTGCTGATATGGTTATTTTACCAGCAGCTTGGAGAAATAACGGAACAGGGCTTGACAGAACCTCTCACTAAATGTCCTTGTAGACAACTAGACCAAACAGGAAGCTGCTGACCCAACTCATCTGTCTCTCTAAAGGCTTGATCTCTCACAGAGATTTGATTTGCTGCTGTCCAGATAGCTACCTCTGATGTGCTGACGGTGTACACACACACAGATCAGTCTCACTGTCATCCACCTCACTAAGTCAATGGTAGACCAGTACTCATGTCCTGTGTTAACCCATGGCATGGCCAGTACTCACGTCCTGTGTTAGCCCATGGCATGGCCAGTACTCATGTCCTGTGTTAACCCATGGCATGGCCAGTACTCATGTCCTGTGTTAACCCATGGCATGGCCAGTACTCACGTCCTGTGTTAACCCATGACATGGCCAGTACTCACGTCCTGTGTTAGCCCATGGCATGGCCAGTACTCACGTCCTGTGTTAACCCATGACATGGCCAGTACTCACGTCCTGTGTTAGCCCATGGCATGGCCAGTACTCACGTCCTGTGTTAGCCCATGGCATGGCCAGTACTCACGTCCTGTGTTAACCCATGGCATGGCCAGTACTCACGTCCTGTGTTAACCCATGACATGGCCAGTACTCACGTCCTGTGTTAACCCAGGGCATGGCCAGTACTCACGTCCTGTGTTAACCCATGGCATGGCCAGTACTCACGTCCTGTGTTAACCCATGGCATGGCCAGTACTCACGTCCTGTGTTAACCCATGACATGGCCAGTACTCACGTCCTGTGTTAACCCAGGGCATGGCCAGTACTCACGTCCTGTGTTAACCCATGGCATGGCCAGTACTCACGTCCTGTGTTAACCCATGGCCAGTACTCACGTCCTGTGTTATCCCATGACCAGGGGAGTGGAGGAATAAAAAGAGCTCAAAAAGGCTGATGGAATATGGAAAAACATTTCAAATGAACAAAATGCAAATAAACTTAAATTTTGACATATTCTCAAAGTTAACCCATACCTGACAATTCTTTGACTGCTTTGACTACAGAGGGATGTTTACGTAACACCAGTGATGCTCCACCACGTCAGAGATCCCCATGGAGACACTCACCAGAGTCTGTCTCTATACAATGTTAACCTGGACTACACCTTGACTATGCTTTGGCCACAGAGGAAAGCTTCTAGAACACTAATGATCAGAGACATGTCCCACCGTGACTGTCAGATATCTATGAGGATCTCAGTCAGTCAGTCTCTGTACAATGATAACCAATACTTCCTGGACCTGCACAGAGAGAAGTTTATGCACCGAGACATGTTGTCAGAGGTCTAACCTGCAGTATGAGCGACTCACTCACCAGAGTCGTGATCTGTCTCAGTGTCTCCAGTGTGAAGGCTGCTAGCCAGGGAGGAACTCCAGGATAAGGAGTGGCTCAGACAGGGCCGTGGAAGGACATGTTGCCTGCCACTCCTGGTCCTTATGGAGCCTGGGTCCTCCTCCTCCAGCAGGGGCTGCCTGCCACTCCTGGTCCTGGGACCTCCTCCAGCAGGGGCTGCCTGCCACTCCTGAAGACATGACCCTGGAAGGGAGGGATCACAGCACCCGTCCACGTAAGCATAAAAATCAACCAATCAACTTTTGAGCCTTTAGCAAAGCAGATGGTTGGTTCTCTATTGATTACACACACACACACACACACACACACACTCTGTTGTGCTTCAGTCCTTCAGGGTACTTAGAAATGACTCTTCTTGCTAGTTTAAACGTTCCCTAGCCTCACAAAGACACACACTCTCCTTTATATATATCTTACACATCTCAAAGGGAAGAGACTCAAAAACAGAGGTGGCCACTTATCTTTGAGCCCTTTGTGGTTTTGAAGTTTAAAGTCTAATATATTTGGAAAGTCAAAACAGTTAGTAGAACAGAATCTATTTTTTTTTCTCTCCCTCATGTTGCTGCCGGCTGGGCCTCATGCATTTTTAAAACACATGTTTAGGATTCCTCTGAACGCTGATGACAGTCTGATGATACTTGACGCTAATGCTGGACAATGGTGTCCTAGCTTTATCAGGGCACAAAGCATCTTAGAGTGGGAGTGCTGATTTAGGATCAGTTGTGCCTTTTAGATCCTTATTATATGGACAGGGGGGGACCTGATCCCAGATCAGCATTCCTACAATGAAAAGCTTTGTGAATACGAGTCCTGGTTTTTAATCAGGCTTCCGAAAGCGACTCTTTAAGGCATACATGAATAATGAAGTACTGCAATCTTTTCCACTGATCAAATATTTAGTAGGTTTACAATTAAATCAATTAGCCACGATCACTTCTAATAACTACTTCCTTAACCGCCTGGCTCAGCTAATCAAAGTAACCCATTGTTGTTTTAAAGGCGTGTTATTGCAGTATAGCTAGTACAAATTTGGAGACAAGACTTACGGTACACTAATAGATTTAGAAGCCGCATCATCATAGCTGGGTGACAAACCAGGCCACCTCATAGACCATCTCTGGCAACGTACCAGCCTGTCTCCCTGCTCCAACCACAGACCTAACAGAAGCATTGACTTCAAATCTTTCTTCTTGGCTCCTGTTCTAGTTTGTGAGGTCATTTCCGTACGAAATCAAAAAAAAAAAATAGCCAACCACTCACACAAATGTTTTGTATATTTGCAAAAATGTCAAGTCTGATTTGACAGTATCTGAATGTACGGGACGGAATCTGGATATACAGTACCAGTCAAAAGGTTTGGACACACCTACTCATTCAAGGGTTTTTCTTTATTTTTACTATTTTCTACATTGTAGAATAATAGTGAAGACATCAGAACTATGAAATAACACATATGGAATCATGTAGTAAATCAAAATGTGTTCAACAAATCAAAATATATTTTAGATGTGTCAAAGTTGCCACCCTTTGCTTTGATGACAGCTTTGCACACTCTTGGCATTCTCTCAACCAGCTTCACCTGCAATGCTTTTCCAACAGTCTTGAAGGAGTTCCCACATATGCTGAGCACTTGTTGGCTGCTTTTCCTTCACTCTGTGGTCCAACTCCTCCCAAACCATCTCAATTGTAATGTAATTGGGTTGAGGTCGGGGGATTGTGGAGGCCAGGTCATCTGATGCAGCACTCAATTTCTCTCCTTCTTGGTCAAATAGCCCTTACACAGCCTGGAGGTGTGTTGGGTCATTGTCCTGTTGAAAAACAAATGATAGTCCCACTAAGCGCAAACCAGATGGGATGGCGTATTGCTGCAGAATGCTGTGGTAGTCATACTGGTTAAGTGTGCCTTGAATTCTAAATAAATCACAGACAGTGTCACCAGCAAAGCACCCCCACAACATCAAACCTCCTCCTTCATGCTTCACGGTGGGAACCACACATGCAGAGATCCATTCACCTACTCTGCGTCTCACAAAGACACGGCGGTTGGAACCAAAAATCTCAAATTTGGACTCAGACCAAAGGACAGATTTCCACCGGTCTAATGTCCATTGCTCGTGTTTCTTGGCCCAAGCAAGTCTCTTCTTATTGATGTCCTTTAGTAGTGGTTTCTTTGCAGCAATTCGACCATGAAGGCCTGATTCACACAGTGTCCTCTGAACAGTTGATGTTGAGATGTGTCTGTTACTTGAACTCTGTGAAGCATTTCTTTGGGCTGCAATTTCTGAGGCTGGTAACTAATGAACTTATCCTCTGCAGCAGAGGTAACTCTGGGTCTTCCTTTCCTGTGGCGGTCCTCATGAGAGCCAGTTTCATCATAGCGCTTGATGGTTTTTGCGACTGCACTTGAAGAAACTTTCAAAGTTCTTGAAATGTTCCGTATTGACTGACCTTCATGTCTTAAAGTAATGATGGACTGTCATTTGTCTTTGCTTATTTGAGCTGTTCTTGCCATAATATGGACTTGGTCTTTTACCAAATAGGGCTATCTTCTGTATACTATCTACCTTGTCACAACACAACTGATTGGCTCAAACGCATTAAGAAGGTAAGAAATTCCACAAATTAACTTTTAACAAGGCACACCTGTTAATTGAAATGCATTCCAGGTGACTACCCCATGAAGCTGGTTGAGAGAATGCCAAGATAGTGCAAAGTTGTCAAGGCAAAGGGTGGCTACTTTGAAGAATCTCAAATATAAAATACATTGATTTGTTTAACACTTTTTTTGTTACTTCATGATTCCATATGTGTTATTTCATAGTTTTGATGTCTTCACTATTATTCTACAATGTAGAAAATAGTTTAAAAAAAAAGAAAAACCCTGGAATGATTAGGTGTGTGCAAACTTTTGACTGGTGCTTTATAGGATGAAAACCAGACAGTGTAACAGTGTTGCTTTCATCTCTCTCCTTGCCTCAACTTGGGCTCGAACCAGTCACCCTCTGAACACATCAACAACTGTCACCCACAAAGCATTGTTTCCTGTCACTCCAGGAAACCAGACAAGTGAACACAGAGCAGGTTAACCTCTTCATCACTCGGCACCTGTGAGCTAGCAGCTTTTGAATGGTGTATCGTTTCTGTAGATAGGTTGAGAAAAATACGTTATCTGTCTACGAATATACGGGCAAGCACGGTTTCAAAATACAGTACTGGTTTTGCTATATGCTTATATATATTTGCTTGGAGTCTGAATATTATTTCATTTGGGCAACAACAGTTTAGCTAGATTCACAGTTGAGACGCTTCTCGTTCCAGTAGTGTATACCATTCAGGTATTCACACATGTTTAAAAACCGTACTATGCCATTGTTTGAGATTGCGGGAGGAGTACCCCGGATATGGGGAACCTCGTCATGAAGAGGTTAAAACACCCAGTCCTCTGTGAAAGGGCTGGCGGTGAGTGCAATATCATCTAAATGTGTAAAATACTACGCTCCATATTACATTTGATAAACCCAAGTCAGGTAAATGTTTCCCAAATGAGATGTTTAGCCTCCGGTACTATATTCCCCTTATTACAGAGAAGATAGGACATGTTTGGGATTAAATAAAATTGCTTTTTTAATTACATAATAATGACCAACATTTGCATCTTACTCCCATAACAACATCTGGACTCACTCTAACCCTGTTCACCTCACAGAGGTATGGCTTTATGAAGCGTTCAGCTAAACCGTCTTCTGCAAACAAAGTCCAGGAGCTTCCTCAGCCAAGGAAGGGAGGTTTAGGGGGACAATGGTGGACTGAAGACAGCTGTGCAGAATGCCTCAACATTAAAAAACGTAATACTCAATATCTGTAAATCTGACTAAATATTAGCACTTCACTCCACATACTCGTGGGCAATAACCTTCAATCTGGATACCAGCACAGTCAACACCAAACCATGTCGGAGAGTAAACACTGAGAACCACAGCCAACACTAAAACATGTCAGAGTGTAAGCATGGAGAACCAATCCCCAAATTGAAAACGAGACTGACAGACGATTTATGCTTTTCATCACCTGGAACGGTAAGTGTAGAAACCGACTTGCTAAAGTCCAATAAATGATAAAATTGGGCAAACTTGAACTAGTCAGTAAAGATCTTTTTTTTTTAAAGGAGTTGATTAGCGAGCCTCGAGATGAGTGACGGAAAAAGCTGCGACAACGGAGAAAGAAACTAACTCAAAAGGGTACAGTAAATACGGACGTTAAAGAACATGTTTCTGAGAGCAGCCTTACTCGAAATACAGACTAGATCTATGCGAGAACATCTGGTACTTACCGGAATTAAAAGAGAATGAGGGTGAAGATCCTGAGAGTGTGGTGAAATATTTCCTGGTTAAAGCGCTACAGATCCCAGGCGATACTGTAGACAAAAATCTAACTCTTAACGTTTACTTCGTGTCGGACAGAGATATGAGCGCCCAATCGTTGACAGAAATGTTCATTCTTTAAGGATAAAATAATGGTTAAAAAGACTCACTGGCACGAAAATAGACATGAACGATCCAAGTTCCCGAAGGAAACTGCAGAACGGCGCAAAGTGCCGTACCCACTCTTCAACGTGAATAGACTAAAAGGGAGACGTGTAGCTCTCGTAGTCGTGAAACTGTACATTGATAACCAACTGTTCAGAGACACCAAGACTACTCCGTGGCTATTCTAAATAATACAACGTTCCCATTGAGGAGTTGAATAATGGAACACCCAAAACTATCCATGGTAGGGATTGTAATAAAACACAGGAAAACAATCAAACACAACAATTGATAAAGAAATAAAACTACAAATACACTACCATTCAATATAGGGAATGTTGTAAAATAATTAGTATTCGACTTTATTTATAAATAGATAAAAGACAGCATTAGAAGAAAGGAGAATTATTGAAATAATACAACCTAAAATATAAGGAACTGGAACACGAAAGTACTCAAAAGCCTGAAATTAGGCAGGAATCAACAAGGTAGAGATAAACACACAGAGGACATAGGAGGCACAGTATGTGGGTATGTGAGGGTGTATACAGTGCATTCGGAAAGTATTCAGACCCCCCAATATCTCAGACAGCACTGGCCCGATTTTAATTAAACTTGGGTGAATGATGTGTCTTGCCATAGAGACCCGGTGCACACAGTGCATTCGGAAAGTATTCAGACCCCTTTGACTTTTTCCACATTTTGTTGCGTTACAGCCTTATTCTAAAATTGATTAAATAAAAATGTTTTCCTTAATCTACACACAATACCCAATAATGACAGCTACAAAAGCCATTTACAACATTAACAATGTCTACACAGTATTTCTGATCAATTTTATGTTATTTTAAAATGGACAAAATGTTTTGCTTTTCTTTCGAAAACAAGGACATTTCTAAGTGACCCCAAACTTTTGAACGGTAGTGTATATATATATATATATATATATATATATGTCAGTGTTCTGTCGGACTGAGTGCGTTCTGTCAGTGTTTCTAATGGGGATTTCTGTTAGCTCAGTGTTTCTCTACCGAATATCAGTCAAACTTGATGATGCCTTCGGGTGTTAACAAGCTCCTGAGAGGAATTAGATTATATAAAGACTTAGCCGTCAAAGTGAAGTTAGGTCATTGATGTGCCTTGTTATTAATGTATCCAGGTAGAAGGGGCTTCTAACCATCATGGCAGTTAGGGCAGTGCATATCCTTATAACAATATGGGCCCAATGGTAAACATTGTAAATGGATGCATCAGAGAGACATTGAGCAGGTAGAGACAGTACATTAAGCTGATTGATAAGTAGGTAGAGACAGTACATTTAAGCTGATTGATAAGTAGGTAGAGACAGTACATTAAGCTGATTGATAAGTAGGTAGAGACAGTACATTAAGCTGATTGATAAGTAGGTAGAGACAGTAAATTTAAGCTGATTGATAAGTAGGTAGAGACAGTACATTAAGCTGATTGATAAGTAGGTAGAGACAGTACATGTAAGCTGATTGATAAGTAGGTAGAGACAGTACATGTAAGCTGATTGATAAGTAGGTAGAGACAGTACATGTAAGCTGATTGATAAGTAGGTAGAGACAGTACATTAAGCTGATTGATAAGTAGGTAGAGACAGTACATGTAAGCTGATTGATAAGTAGGTAGAGACAGTACATGTAAGCTGATTGATAAGTAGGTAGAGACAGTACATGTAAGCTGATTGATAAGTAGGTAGAGACAGTACATTAAGCTGATTGATAAGTAGGTAGAGACAGTACATGTAAGCTGATTGATAAGTAGGTAGAGACAGTACATGTAAGCTGATTGATAAGTAGGTAGAGACAGTACATGTAAGCTGATTGATAAGTAGGTAGAGACAGTACATGTAAGCTGATTGATAAGTAGGTAGAGACAGTACATGTAAGCTGATTGACAAGTAGGTAGAGACAGTACATGTAAGCTGATTGACAAGTAGGTAGCGACAGTACATTTAAGCTGATTGACAAGTAGGTAGAGACAGTACATTTAAGCTGATTGACAAGTAGGTAGAGACAGTACATTTAAGCTGATTGATAAGTAGGTAGAGACAGTACATTTAAGCTGATTGATAAGTAGGTAGAGACAGTACATTTAAGCTGATTGATAAGTAGGTAGAGACAGTACATTTAAGCTGATTGATAAGTAGGTAGAGACAGTACATTTAAGCTGATTGATAAGTAGGTAGAGACAGTACATTTAAGCTGATTGATAAGTAGGTAGAGACAGTACATGTAAGCTGATTGACAAGTAGGTAGAGACAGTACATTTAAGCTGATTGACAAGTAGGTAGAGACAGTACATTTAAGCTGATTGATAAGTAGGTAGAGACAGTACATTTAAGCTGATTGATAAGTAGGTAGAGACAGTACATTTAAGCTGATTGATAAGTAGGTAGAGACAGTACATTTAAGCTGATTGATAAGTAGGTAGAGACAGTACATTTAAGCTGATTGATAAGTAGGTAGAGACAGTACATTTAAACTGATTGATAAGTAGGTAGAGACAGTACATTTAAGCTGATTGATAAGTAGGTAGAGACAGTACATGTAAGCTGATTGACAAGTAGGTAGAGACAGTACATGTAAGCTGATTGACAAGTAGGTAGAGACAGTACATGTAAGCTGATTGACAAGTAGGTAGAGACAGTACATTTAAGCTGATTGACAAGTAGGTAGAGACAGTACATTTAAGCTGATTGATAAGTAGGTAGAGACAGTACATTTAAGCTGATTGATAAGTAGGTAGAGACAGTACATTTAAGCTGATTGATAAGTAGGTAGAGACAGTACATTTAAGCTGATTGATAAGTAGGTAGAGACAGTACATTTAAGCTGATTGATAAGTAGGTAGAGACAGTACATTTAAGCTGATTGATAAGTAGGTAGAGACAGTACATTTAAGCTGTTTGATAAGTAGGTAGAGACAGTACATTTAAGCTGTTTGATAAGTAGGTAGAGACAGTACATTAGCCCAAACACTATCAATATGTAGACAGAAGATACATTAAGCTGATCGATTGGCGAGCACTACAGGTACCTCTGACTTCCTGGAACATTGATTATTTATTAAAACAAACCTCTTGACTTTAAGAGACTTAATGGCTGCACTTACACAATTCTGATCTTCTGCCCAATTATTGGTGTTGAGACCAATCAGATCAGATGTTTTGCCAATAATTCTGTAAAATATCCGAATTGGGTTGTGTGTGTGTGTGTGTGTGTTTGTGACAACTGCTGATTTAAAAAGGTGGTTTATTCATTAATTTATGTTTTCAAACAACCACACCAGACTTTAAAACTGTGCTTAGTTTGTGTGTGAAAATGTTACGGCCCAATAAACTGACAAAACCAAATCAAACTCAATATCATAAGTTTTTACCCAGTTTATAATAAATAAATAAATAAAATAAAAAGGTCAGTGCCACACAGTAAACATATCCCCTATAGTTACATACTACAGATAAAATAAGAAGAGGGGATATATAGATATAGATATATTGTTTCATGTGGACATTTCAGAGGCCTTTTTCAAGACATGGATGAACAAAAGCACTGTAACAAACACAAGGGTCAATGATGGGTAACACAAGTCCCTGGTGGAGACCAACTGATGAATGATGACAACGCCACTGTTTTCGATATGGGACACTTAGTGCCCTGTGAAATCTTATGAATGTATTGTAAATGTGTTTTTTATGTATAACTGCCTTAATTTTGCTGGACCCCAGGAAGAGTAGATGCTGCCTTGACAGGAACTAATGGGGATCCATAAGAAATAGAAATACACAACCACCAACTCTGTAAAACACAGTAGGCTAACAGTTAGCTAACAGCTAACCATACAAGAAAAGTAGCTACTTATGACGACTTTAGTGTCCATGGTGCAACAGGTGCAAGTTCTGGTCAAATTAACATCACCAGCAAAGTCAAACTGATAACCAAGTGGTTCTGAAAGTAACCTATTCTTGATTATTATGTTGAATAAACATGATTATTAGTGCATTTAATACATAACTGAGGGGGAGAAATATGGTGAAAATATGTAGACAATTTCGTAATTAGCTTTATTTTGACATTCATATTAGCCTAGTGCGTAAAATCCCAAATCTATTCCTGTAGAGTTGCCCGCAGTTGAGCCTCAGGAAAAACTGACGTGCATCGACATTATAGCGGCTGTAATGTTAACCTTTCATTCATGATTGAGATTGAAACGTGTTGATTCTATTGAGAGTCGCTTCGCTTTTGAGAGTTTTTTAAATGATAAAAACATAGGCCTAACCTATGTCAGACAAACAATTAGGCTATATCTACAATATAATCCCAATGCCAATATAAAAGATAAACCCTTTGTAATTCATCCACACAGAAACGATTTGAAGTGGAGTTGGTGTTAGCCCTACCATTCCGCGCTGAGGAAAGTTCGAGTCTGGGATCCACTGAATGAAACTCAACTTGAACTTCCATGGCGCGATTCCCGTTGTGCCTCGGATGCAACTACGCTTTTAGGCGAACTGATAAACATGAACTTAAATATGCTTCCCTGAAGCGGAGTCGGACCATGGGCTTCTCCTCCAACAGACACACTGACTAACGCACTGGCCTTTGACATGTTTTGTATAGCTGTGTTCATGGGTGGGGTTGGAAATGCGGTTGGTTATGGATCTTGATTGGGAGAGTGGTGAACTCTGTGGAGAAAATACTACTTAAGCAGGGATAGGCTGATCCAAGATTACCAAAAGGTGAGCCTATAATACAAATAATATAATTTTATGGACTATTTGGATACATTATACAAGAGTCGGAACAGATATTTAGATTGCATCTATATGTAAGTGAATTCCACACATTAAGACCGTTAGCTGTGAAGTCTAGCCATATTATATAATATTGTCCAGGATATATACGCTTGTAAATAACATGTACAGTAGTTCAGTAAAGTGGATTATTTGGCACCTCTTTTTGTCCTTTTTTTTTATTGATTTGAAAGAAACACTTTACATAAATGGAACACGGTGCACCCGGTGAGATCCTTTTTTAATTACTGATTCTGTATATCGCACCCTCTCTAGCTCCCAAATAATGAAGCAAAGGATTTACATTCCATGAGCAACATTAGGTCACAATATGAAGAACATGTTGTACAGTCTATGGTTTGAAACTAGGCCTGCATCATTTCATTTGTTTACTAATTAAAAGAAAGTCTCCTATGATTAAAAACATAGACGATGGAGTAGTTTGTTGGCTATGATAATGAAACCAATACTATTCCATTAGATTGAATTTATTTGCTGGACACCCACCCCAATGAAAATGGTTGCCTTCCAGGCATATTTTTATTTATTTTTTGCAGTGTCGCTGCGCAGATTAACAGATCTCACAACCCCTGCAAAGTTGCGCAGCGCCGCAGAGCGACTCCAAACAAATACGACCTGTAACATGTGGGCAACTTCCACTCCTTACCACACGATGGCAGTATTGTACAAACAGCTTCTATCACGCCTGGCGGACTAGGGGTTGTTTCAGATCGCAATGTCAGACAACGTTTTCTACGGGAGCAAACCAACGCAAACGTGAGGTCGGTCCCAGTTCTTGTATGTCCATGAACATAGCCCATATTCTGTTTACATTGGCGAAGTAGCTAACTAGTAGGTCTCCTTTTCGCTGTCTTTCAAGTAAAAGTTTTTCCAAATGACGCGTCGTTTCAACAAGAGGTTAGCTTGGAGAAATATTTAGCTAGCAACTGCTTAGTCAATAGCTACTAGTAAGCTCGTAGATTTAGCAAAAGCAAATGGCTACACGTTAACGTTAGTTATCTGGCTTCGTCGATTTACAGAAGAGAAACTAGGCAATTTTGCTAGCCTTGCTTGCTGTGTTCGAGATTGATTGTTTTATTCTAGTCAACTAGCTAACAAACGTTCAAAACTGACACTAAAAAGTTGATTGCCTTGTTCAAGTATGGGGATGTGCTTACCGTGCCTTGGTGGAGCTGCAGACGACGTGGTACCGACACCAGACCCAGTAAGTTAGCTAGCAAACTAGTAACTAGCCTTGTTAATTATAACATGTTCATCAGCTAGCTTGGTTGCTAGCTAACGTTACCATTTTCTGTCCTTCGAACAACGTTGACCTACCTAGCTAACTAGTTCTAGTAAAGCGTTGTTTGAACAAAATGCTACCTATGTGTGCCAGAGGGTTGGATATTGACAGTAAACATAGCTACCGAACTACACATTTTTGCTGTTCAATGTTTACCTTACCAAACTAGCTACCTAGTTTCAGACCCCCGCCCCTACCTGATTATAGCCTGGGTACCAGTCTGTTTGTGCCAGTATGCCACTCCGTGTCATGCAAAACCTGACATGACGGCACAAACAAATCTGGGAGCAGGTTAACTTGGTTACATTATTCTTCTAATATACATTATTTTGAAAACGTCTCTCCCCGTGTTATGGAAGTTATGAATGATAACTGTAATGCTCTTACCCTCTTCCAATAGTGAAACCACAGAGATCCTATACATCCCTTATCTATGTAATTCTATGAGTGAAACACTCAACATCACGTTCTGCTTCCTTCACAGGAGACAAGGAGACGTCAGCTAGCAGAGGCAGCTGAGAAGAGACAGAAAGAGGTATGACTGGTTTTGACAAGTGTTCACGACAACCATATAGCCTAGGCCTACACTGTTACACCAATGGCTGGTTTCCCGGGACACAGATTAAGCCAAGCCCTGGACTAAAAAGCACTTTCAATGGAGATTCACCAGGACTAGGCTTAATCTGTGTCCGGGAAACAAGCCCTATATAGCCTACACATGGTGGTCCTGTGTGGCTCAGTTGGATTAGAGTGTGGTGTGGTTGTGGGTTCATTTCGCACAGGGGTCCTGTACACATACCATTGTATGCACTCACTGTACCATAAAAACTCAATTAGGATAAAAGTGTCTGCTAAGTGGTATACTGTATACTGCCACTGGCCAGTCAGTCTCAGCAGCCAGCCACTCTCCCTGTCTTCTTATTCATATAGCATAGAGGACTTTACTGAGACAGAGTGGAGCCTACTGGGAGAATCAAATCAAAGTTGATTTGTCACTTACACAGGATACAGCAGGTGTAAACAGTACAGTGAAATGCTTACTTGCAAGCTCTCCTCGAGAGTGCAGTACAGATATTTATTTTTTATTTCACCTTTATTTAACCAGGTAAGCCAGTTGAGAACAAGTTCTCAATTACCTGGCCAAGATAAAGCAAAGCAGTGCGATTTAAAAACAACAACAACAACAACACAGAGTTACATATGGAATAAACAAAACGTACAGTCAAAAACACAATAGAAAATCTATATACAGTGTGTGCAAATGTAGTAAGTTATGGAGGTAAGGCAATAAATAGGCCATAGTGGAAAATAATTACAATTTAGTATTAACACTGGAGTGATAGATGTGCAAGAGATGATGTGCAAATGGCGATACTGGGGTGCAAATTAGCAAAATAAATAACAACATGTGGATGAGGTAGTTGAGTGGGCTAATTACAGATGGGCTGTCAATAATAATCAAACATCAAATCAAAAATAGAACAAGTAATAAAAAGGGAGAATAATAATAATAACAATAATAACTTATTGTTGTAGAATATGTAGACAATATGATATATTACATAAAGTAGGACTGTGATACACTACCAGTCAAAAGTTTGGACACACCTAATACCTAATAACACATATGGAATCATGTAGTAACTAAAAAAGTGTTAAACAAAATCAAAATATATTTTATATTTGAGATTCTTCAAAGTAGCCACCCTTTGCCTTGATGACAGCTTTGCACACTCTTGGCATTCTCTCAACCAGCTTCATGAGGTAGTCACCTGGAATGCATCTCAATTAACAGTTGTGCCTTCTTAAAAGTTCATTTGTGGAATTTCTTTCCTTCTAAATGCGTTTGAGCCAATCAGTTGTTGTGACAAGGTAGGGGGGGTATACAGAAGATAGCCTTATTTGGTAAAAGACCAAGTCCATATTATGACAAGAACGGCTCAAATAAGCAAAGAGAAACGACAGTCCATCATTACTTTAACACATGAAGGTCAGTCAATACGGAACATTTCAAGAACTTTGAAAGTTTCTTCAAGTGCAGTCGCAAAAACCATCAAGCGCTATGATGAAACTGGCTCTCATGAGGACCGCCACAGGAATGGAAGACCCAGAGTTACCTCTGCTGCAGAGGATAAGTTAATTAGAGTTACCAGCCTCAGGAATTGCAGCCCAAAGAAATGCTTCACAGAGTTCAAGTCACAGACACATCTCAACATCAACTGTTCAGAGGAGACTGTGTGAATCAGGCCTTCATGGTCGAATTGCTGCAAAGAAACCACTACTAAAGGACACCAATAATAAGAAGAGACCTGCTTGGGCCAAGAAACACGAGCAATGGACATTAGACCGGTGGAATTGTGTCCTTTGGTCTGGAGTCCAAATTTGAGATTTTTGGTTCCAACCGCCATGTCTTTGTGAGACGCGGTGTGGGTGAACGGATGATCTCCGCATGTGTATTTCCCACCGTAAAGCATGGAGGAGGAGGTGTTATGGAGTGTGTGTATTTTGCTGGTGACACTGTCTGTGATTTATTTAGAATTCAAGGCACACTTAACCAGCATGGCTACCACAGCATTCTGCAGCGATATGCCATCCCATCTGGTTTGGGCTTAGTGGGACTATCATTTGTTTTTTAGCAGGGCAATGACCCAACACACCTCCAGGCTGTGTAAGGGCTATTTTACCAAGAAGGAGAGTGATGGAGTGCTGCATCAGATGACCTGGCCTCCACAATCCCCCGACCTCAACCGAATTGAGATGGTTTAGGATGAGTCGGACGGCAGAGTGAAGGAAAAGCAGCCAACAAGTGCTCAGCATATGTGGGAACTCCTTCAAGACTGTTGGAAAAGCATTCCAGGTGAAGCTGGTTGAGAGAATGCCAAGAGTGTGCAAAGCTGTCATCCAGGCAAAGGGTGGCTATTTTAATAAATATATTTTGATTTGTTTAACACTTTTTTTGGTTGCTACATATGTGTTATTAAATAGTTTTGATGTCTTCACTATTATTCTACAATGTAGAAAATAGTAAAAACAAAGAAAAACTCTTGAATGAGTAGGTGTGTCCAAACCTTTGACTGGTACTGTATGTCAAGTATGACTTATTTCCAAGTAATAAAGTGAGAAGGCAGAGCGGTGGACCGATCCTTTAAATCCTTTTCACACTATTGTTCTGACCCAAACCCTACTGTGCTGACTCCAATCTTTCTCCAGCACAGTTCCAGCATCTACGGTCGATGTGCTGTGTGAGTGGGTCAGCGCACTGCAGCTTAGCTTAGTAGTGTAAAAAGGGTAGCCTAGAGACTTGAACCAAGATATCCAATCTTTGGTTTTTGTACCCTTGTTTTTTTATGTTTATTTTTAATTTATTTTGTTATTATTTTTTTGTCATTGTTTTTTTTATTTTTTTGGGGGGTAGATCAGCTTAATATTGCAGATAGATTGTAACTTCCATCAATGTTGTTTGTGTCTCAGGTGAAGAGGGTGGATCTGATCTCCATCACCTAGGACTTGACATACAGTGGGGGGAAAAAAGTATTTAGTCAGCCACCAATTGTGCAAGTTCTCCCACTTAAAAAGATGAGAGGCCTGTAATTTTCATCATAGGTACACGTCAACTATGACAGACAAATTGAGAGAGGAAAAAAATCCAGAAAATCACATTGTAGGATTTTTAATGAATTTATTTGCAAATCATGGTGGAAAATAAGTATTTGGTCACCTACAAACAAGCAAGATTTCTGGCTCTCACAGACCTGTAACTTCTTCTTTAAGAGGCTCCTCTGTCCTCCACTCGTTACCTGTATTAATGGCACCTGTTTGAAGTTGTTATCAGTATAAAAGACACCTGTCCACAACCTCAAACAGTCACACTCCAAACTCCACTATGGCCAAGACCAAAGAGCTGTCAAAGGACACCAGAAACAAAATTGTAGACCTGCACCAGGCTGGGAAGACTGAATCTGCAATAGGTAAGCAGCTTTGTTTGAAGAAATCAACTGTGGGAGCAATTATTAGGAAATGGAAGACATACAAGACCACTGATAATCTCCCTCGATCTGGGGCTCCACGCAAGATCTCACCCGTGGGGTCAAAATGATCACAAGAACGGTGAGCAAAAATCCCAGAACCACACGGGGGGACCTAGTGAATGACCTGCAGAGAGCTGGGACCAAAGTAACAGCCTACCATCAGTAACACACTACGCCGCCAGGGACTCAAATCCTGCAGTGCCAGACGTGTCCCCCTGCTTAAGCCAGTACATGTCCAGGCCCGTCTGAAGTTTGCTGGAGTGCATTTGGATGATCCAGAAGAGGATTGGGAGAATGTCATAAGGTCAGATGAAACCAAAATAAAACTTTTTGGTAAAAACTCAACTCGTCGTGTTTGGAGGACAAAGAATGCTGAGTTGCATCCGAAGAACACCATACCTACTGTGAAGCATGGGGGTGGAAACATCATGCTTTGGGGCTGTTTTTCTGCAAAGGGACCAGGACGACTGATCCGTGTAAAGGAAAGAATGAATGGGGCCATGTATCGTGAGATTTTGAGTGAAAACCTCCTTCCATCAGCAAGGAACGTGGCTGGGTCTTTCAGCATGACAATGATCCCAAACACACCACCCGGGCAACGAAGGAGTGGCTTCGTAAGAAGCATTTCAAGGTCCTGGAGTGGCCTAGCCATTCTCCAGATCTCAACCCCATAGAAAATCTTTGGAGGGAGTTGAAAGTCCGTGTTGCCCAGCGACAGCCCCAAAACATCACTGCTCTAGAGGAGATCTGCATGGAGGAACGGGCCAAAATACCAGCAACAGTGTGTGAAAACCTTGTGAAGACTTACAGAAAACGTTTGACCTGTGTCATTGCCAACAAAGGGTATATGACAAAGTATTGAGACACTTTTGTTATTGACCAAATACTTATTTTCCACCATAATTTGCAAATAAATTCATTAAAAATCCTACAATGTGATTTTCGGGAAAAATTGTTCTCATTTTGTCTGTCATAGTTGACGTGTACCTATGATGAAAATGACAGGCCTCTCTCATCTTTTCAAGTGGGAGAACTTGACCAATCGGTGGCTGACTAAATACTTCCCCCCCCCCCCCCCCCACTGTAGATTAAGTAGAATAATCAAATCTCACATTGTTGTCAATTTCTGCTCAATCTTGCATGCTTTCTCAATCAGCTGTAACTGTATGTGCACTCGTAAATCAGGTCCTTTCTCGAGCTGGGCTCTGGGATATAACAGCCGTTGAGTATCTGATTTTATGGTGGATTGTGGAGGAGGGGGGGGTTGAGTGTGTTGGAGTATGTGCGTGTGTGTTTGTCCGGCATCTGTTGTGGTGTGGGGGGGGGGGGGGGGTGGGTATGGGATGGACCGCGGAAATTATTTGCTAGGATAATAATTGCTTGTCAATAAATTAAATGTAATACAATGGCAATCCGGGTTATATGTTAAAATCCTACGCATGAACTGCCGACATTATTACGCATATTAATTGATAATGATGGAAAATGGGATATGCATACTTTTTTTTTAAATAGTTTATATATATATATATATATATATATATATATATATATATATATATATATATATATATATACTGAGGTGAAAGCATTGGAAATGCTTTTGGCGGTTAATCTGCTTCTGTTTTGTGGGTGGCACTGTGTGCTGTTTTCGATGGATGGGTCCTGGCCTCTCGGGGCCCTAGGGATCCGGAGGGACGTGGGTGGGATGCTGATCACTGGGATGACAGCTCAACTTGGGATGGGGAGGGGCTTTAGCGGGGGAATTAGTGGAGAACAATTGAAGGGTTACTTAGTAGCAATGCAAATATCACAGTACAGCTATATAGACACTCAATCATTACGGTATTTTTTTATTGGTAAATTTACAAACATATATAATGATAAATATACTTGAAACTTGTATCTCATTATGGTGTATGGTGAAATAAGTATAGCCAGTTAAAATTGTAATGGCTTAGTTGATAATAACAAAAGAAGAACAATATTTACATGGCTCAAAGAGAAGGAATATAATATCTATTGTATACAGGAAACTCATTCAACAATTCGAGATGAAGTAGCGTGGGAAAAAGAATGGGGGGGGGGAATATACTTCTCCCATGGGCAAAGAAATTCAAAAGGGGTGATGATATTAATTAATAGTAATTTCGATCCGAATGTGCAAATTGTCCAAATAGATACGCAAGGTAGATGGATTATTTTAAATATGTTATTGGACCATAAACAGATTTGGCTCATTAACCTTTACGGACCAAATAATGATGATCCACACTTCTTTGACAATATATATATATATATATATATAATAAATTATCAACCCTGCAAGCAATTCAAGACAATACTATTATGGTGGGGGATTATAATACTGTTTTAAATAGCTCAATGGACCGTAAAGGAAATCACACCACAAACAATCACCCACATGCTCTTAAGGAAATTGTGAATGTCATGGATACATTAGAACTAGTAGATATATGGAGGCTTAAATATCCTGATCTAGTGAGATATACATGGCGGAGACTGAATCAAGCTAGTCGTCTTGACTTCTTTCTTATCTCATTCTCGTTGGCACCAAAAGTAAAAAAAAGTGTTGATAGGAGACAGAATGCGGTCGGACCATCATATAATTGGCATATACATTACTCTTACTGAATTTCCACGTGGGCGAGGATATTGGAAATGTAATCAAAGCCTATTGGATGATCATTTATTTATAATTAGAACAAAGGAATTTATAACTGACTTTTTCCGACATAACATAGGTACAGCTAATCCCCTTATTGTATGGGACACCTTTAAATGTGCCTTTAGAGGCCATGCAATTCAGTACTCATCTCGAAAACAAAAGCAATTTAGGTCAAAAGAGTCCATACTAACAAAGGAAATAGAAGGTCTAACAGAACAGATAGATGGCAATAAAAACTGTAACATAGAGGCTCAGAATAAATTAGAGGAAAAACAAAAAGAAATTGAGAAACTTATTCAAGAAAGATCAAGTGTAATATATTATAAAAATAAAGCAAACTTGATGGAATATGGGGAAAAATGCACAAAATTATCTTTTAATGTTCAACATAGGAATGCTACCAAAAATAATTTAATGAAACTGGTTACAATTGACAGTCACCCATGATTCACCAAATTATATTTTAAAGGAGGAAACAAAGTACTTTTAAGCATATGTTTTCTTTTCAGTCGCCTCCATCTCCTCTAACTGAAGCTAATTGTAGAGATTTTTTCTATTGATAATGTAAAATTAACAGCCATACAGAAAGACTCATGTGAAGGTGAAATTACAGAGGAGGAACTTCTGGATGCAATTAAAGACTTTAAGTCACATTTGTACCCTTGTTGCAAGGCTACTGAAGTCTCATCAGTCATAATGTTTAGACTGGTGGGTATTTTTATTGTTACACGGAAATTCTTCAGTCAAAGCCAATTGTATCCAACACAAAATATGTCAGCGTACTAAAGCACCCAGGTATCAGCGTACTAAAGCACCCAGGCGTCAGCGTACTAAAGCACCCAGGTGTCAGCATACTAAAGCACCCAGGTGTCAGCATACTAAAGCACCCAGGTGTCAGCATACTAAAGCACCCAGGTGTCAGCATACTAAAGCACCCAGGTGTCAGCATACTAAATCACCCAGGTGTCAGCATACTAAAGCACCCAGGTGTCAGCGTACTAAAGCACCCAGGTGTCAGCATACTAAAGCACCCAGGTGTCAGCATACTAAAGCACCCAGGTGTCAGCATACTAAAGCACCCAGGTGTCAGCGTACTAAAGCACCCAGGTGTCAGCGTACTAAAGCACCCAGGCGTCAGCGTACCGTCCACCACCCACCACTACCACCACCATCGTCACCCACCACCACCACTACCACCCACCACTCAGCTGCTTACTGCATCCTCCATGTACTGTATGTCTCTAATATGTCTCCTTTTGCCAGCTGGCTGCCCTGCCCCAGGCGAGCTCTATCCTCCTCAGACCTTTCAACCCATGTCTGTTCATTAGCTAGCTGCTATTCTGACTTCCCCGTCTCCTCTTAGACAACCTACAGGGGTGTCAAAAACCCAGAAGCAGTTGAGAGAAAGAAAAAGAAACAGGAGGAGATGAAGAAACAAGAGATGACCACGTCTCCGTCTGGAGGAGGAGGAGGGCTGAAGGTGGGTCTTTTAATCTAGAACACAGATTAGGTGATGTTTGGAGGAGGAGGAGGGCTAAAAGTTGGTCTTTTAATCTAGAACACAGATTAGGTGATGTTTGGGGGAGGAGGAGGGCTGAAGGTGGGTCTTTTAATCTAGAACACAGATTAGGTGATGTTTGGGGGAGGAGGAGGGCTGAAGGTGGTCTTTTAATCTAGAACACAGATTAGGTGATGTTTGGGGGAGGAGGAGGGCTAAAAGTGGGTATTTTAATCTAGAACACAGATTAGGTGATGTTTGGGGGAGGAGGAGGGCTGAAGGTGGGTCTTTTAATCTAGAACACAGATTAGGTGATGTTTGGGGGAGGAGGAGGGCTGAAGGTGGGTCTTTTAATCTAGAACACAGATTAGGCGATGTTTGGAGGAGGAGGAGGGCTGAAGGTGGGTCTTTTAATCTAGAACACAGATTAGGTGATGTTTGGAGGAGGAGGAGGGCTGAAGATGGATATTTTAATCTACAACACAGATTAGGTGATGTTTGGGGGAGGAGGAGGGCTGAAGGTGGATCATTTCATCTAACCCAGAAACTTTTTCACTCGGGGGCATTGGGGAACATCCCGTGCCCTACGTCTATTTGTATGGGCACAAGCACTGTTCATGACACCAACTGTTCACACCCTTCTTGTTGGTGGAGAGAATTTAGCAGGTTGAAAGCTCATTTCCTGCAGTTCTACACATTTTGTCATGGGGTGTAAAGAACATTTTGCCGTTTTAAAGCAAAATTTTCTTGCAATTCAATACATTTTGCTATGTCTAATGTGTAGTCCCGTGTAGCTCAGTTGGTAGAGCATGGCGCTTGCAACGCCAGGGTTGTCAGGTAGCTTAGTGGTTAAGAGCGTTGTGCCAGTAACCGAAAGGTCGCTGGTTCTAATCCCCGAACCGACTAGGTGAAAAATCTGTCGATGTGCCCTTGAGCAAGGCACTTAACCCTAATTGCTCCTGTAAGTCGCTCTGGATAAGAGCGTCTGCTAAATGACTAAAATGTAAATGTAAAAATGGTTGTGGGTTCGATTCCCACGGGGGGGCCAGTATGAAAATGTATGCACTCACTAACTGTAAGTCGCTCTGGATAAGAGCATTTTACTAAATGACTAAAATGTAAATGTAATGTGATATTTGAGTGACAACAATTATTACAACAATATCTATGGGCAAAAAAAAAAAACTTAAAAACAAAAAAAAACGTTAGCTGACATGGGCTAGTTGATCTGGACATTTCTGACGAGTTCTAAACGGCTCTCTAAGGTGTGAAATGACTGACATGCCAAGAGGAACTGATGATGCACTGCCCAATTTAGAAATTACACCTTGTGTATTCTACTATTACAACTTTCAAGAGTAAGTTTAAAGCCCTCCCTGCTGACCCCTGATATATTTTTAACCTTTATTTAACTGGGCAAGTCAGTTAAGAACAAATTCTTATTTACAATGACGGCCTACACCGGCCAAAACCCGGACGACGCTGGGCCAATTGTGCGCCGCCCTATGGGGACTCCCAATCACGGCCGGGTTGTGATACAGCCTGGAATCGAACCAGGGGGGTCTGTAGTGACGCCTCAAGCACTGAGATATGCTCAATTGGAGCCGTAGAAATGTTGGTGCACAGTATTTTATATATATATATATATATATTGACGTCTATAAAAGAGGAACTTCATACAGGTCTGGATGATAGCGATATACTGTATTAATTGCTGTGGTCATTCTTATTCAATACCAGAACTCACTTTTTTCCCCTTCTGTCTGTAGTGGCAGGTGGGCTAAAGATCGACAGACATGGAGAGATTCTGAAAGTCTCAATCTACCCTGAGGTTCAACCAACAACATGAAGAGTATTGGTACCAGTTGACTTGAAAAGGCCTTTTTTGGCTATCTGTCCTTCTTCTAACAATGTTTTTTATTTTAAATACAAGCTTTTTCAGAGGCAGTAGGATAGTTTTGTCGTGTTTCGCGCCGGTAGAAAGAAAGATTCTGCTGCTCGATGTTGGCCGTGTGCAGCGCAGTACATGCCTCCCCTAATGCCAAGACGTACAAGAGATATACAAGCCGGCCAATGGATCATTGGAACAGACAGGGTGACTATGACGCTGCTATGAGTAGCATATACACACTTAGAGGAAATATGCTCACAGTACATCTATAAACTGTACCAGGCGTCTTGCCACTCTCTCTCTCTCTGCTCTCTCTCTTTGCCACGCCCCTTCTCTCTCCCCTTATCCCTCCCTCCCCCTTCTCTCTCGCTTGCCTGCTATTTTCCCTCTCTTTCTCTCTCTCTCTCTCTCTCTCTCTCTCTCTGTCTCTCTCTCTGTCTCTCTGTCTCTCTCTCTCTTTCTTTCTGCCATTTCAACTTCACAGCTTTTATACCATGGTGCTTACTGCTTTTGTAATTTTACAACTTTGAGGAATGTTCTCATTCTTGTGACAGTTTATATGATATATTTATTCTAGAATGATATACGCTACAAAGTCCTTAATGTTCAACATTAGGCCTAGATGATTCATATGACATTTCCATTGTATATCAGTGTGAAAATAACTACATTTTACATAACTACTTATGAACCACATCTGAATGCTGTTTTAGAGTTCATGCACCAACGCCATCTATTCAGTTCCCATTTCACTTTAGGGTTTGGTTTTCCTATTGTCTGTGCAGTAGAAGTTATTTGCTCCACTTAATATTGGTTTGTAATGTATGAAGGATGTTTATCTTGATGCCTGCTTTATTTCATAGAATACATTGTTGAAAGATTGACGTGTGTATGCGTAGTTGGCTGTATCTGTATCTGTATCTTGGGAGTTTTCCATTTCAACCTGTGCACGTACAGTAATACTGTTGACATGACACAATGTTTATGCATTCTGTTGGTTCGATGGTAACATATAAGACTTGAGTCGATTTTGTCAACTGGCCTTACCTGTCAACCGCAATGAGAACTCAACTGAACACCAACTGAAATGGAAGGAAAGAAGCATGCCTGAACTAACAGGTGTTAGTGTGCACTTGATGAAGTATTGACTTTTTACCTGCCTTGCTTTGTAGTTGAGTGCTTTTCCTCCCTATACCCTCACTTGATTCCCTTAGTGCTTCAAGTGATCTTGCCATTTTGAGAGGCATGAAGTCACGCCAATGTAATTTTGTATAAATAAATTTGACCTAATTTAGACTCTTGTTGACATTTTGTCTGTGGGTTTTGGTAAAAAATTGATCATTTGTATTGCATCCACCTTGGAACATAATGTACTTCCTGTGACTATCACTTACAGTGCATTGTTTTTAGCAGTACTGCTAATAACCTCTAAGGGTCAGTAATGGATCCCAATGTGTGTTTATGATGGATATCGTTAGGTAGGACTTTAGTAGGAATTCAGCATGATCATTTCAAACATATTTAATTGTTGACTTCCATTCGAATGGAATGTATCTCTTTGGTTAATAAACCATAAGAAATGGTCAGGGACAAACCCTTCACTGTACATCCCGTCCGAGCTAGACATGATAATGACAGTATTTGAAGTTGCTCGTGTTAAGTTGCGTCAATTCAAATCTGGTATTGGAACAAAAAGAGGTCAATACACGTCTTCTAAAATAGACTAGTATTTTAATTAATGCAAAACACTTCAATGGTAAATATGATGTTCGTATATACGGGTCCACTGAAAGACCACACAGGGGCAGTCAGAGAACTGGTCCATTGTTATAAGTTCTTCTTTAAATACTCTGACAGAGTTCCCGCTCCCTGCTGGCCTATCAGAGTAGAGACTGAGCGTGGTTTAGACTTACTCAGCCTATCGTTGGCGCACAGGCTGGTCCCAGCCCTTTGGCGCTTCACTGTTGCCAGGCATTTAGTTGTTTTGCAACTTGTCCCGAGTCAGCAACCTCAGACATCTTTGTAGCAGTACACATGTCCTTGAGCGGTCTAACAAAGAGGCTGTGTGTGTGTATGTGAGACACAAGTCTTATCTCCTCCTACCCCCTAACGTTCCTCACATTAATCACAGCTTGTTATGTTGACCAATTTATATCAGTACAGTACAAACCTATTATGTTTAATCATTAATGCTTTCTTATTAAGCTAACAGCACATCTAAAATATAAGAGAATCATTTCCCACACTCGCCATAAAAAGGTTTGTGGGATTTGTAGTCCTTGAAGTACAGATAATGCTGTGTGACCTGCGGGAGCCTCTGTAGCTCAGAACTGCAGAATAATAATTGTCTGATTAGCCGGCGGATCCACCAGACAGGAAAAAGCGGTATAAATAGTCTGCCCTTCCCTCTCTTGGCCTCTTACTGCTAAAGACACAGCGTGGCAACTTCAAGAAGTCCCCCGGCAGCATTATGGCTATCATTATTTGGGCGGCAGGTAGCTTAGTGGGTAAGAGCGTTGTGCCAGTAACCGAAAGGTCGCCTGGTTCTAATCCCCGAGCCGACTAGGTGAAAAATCTGTCGATGTGCCCTTAAGCAAGGCACTTAACCCTAATTGCTCCTGTAAGTCGCTCTGGATAAGAGCGTCTGCTAAATGACTAAAATGTAAATTATAAAACTAAGTTGTCTTTGGCAGCCGGACAGCAAACACCATGCATCCATCATAAAATAACCCGATACCTTTGAGTAATCATTTGCAGACTTTTTGAGAGCTAAGTAGCTAGCTAACAACCTTATTTCCGCTGCACCTAATTTGCTTTAAGATGGCTACAGTTTAGCTAGCTAGCTATTTTGGCTTACGTACTTCTTGGCTAGCAATTCTTCAATTTCAATAATTAATTTAGTGGATTAAAGCATAGCTAGGTAGTTGGCTACCCTAACTAGCTAATGTTTAAAGTAAATGATCTGCCAACAAGTATAAACGGCAACTAACTTTGAAGCTAGCTAAATGTCTAGCGTTAGCTAACATTAGCTAGCTAGCGCCACGTGGGTCCATAGTGCGCTAACGTTAGCCAAACACGTTTTACACCGCACAATGTTTTAATTAGAATATTGGATCTTTCTATGAAGATAACTTTGTCCAGTTCTGCTACTGAATGATAGTGATCGATATTAGTGACTCGAAGATCTGGGTTTTTTACAATGCTTATTAGCCAGCTAGTTAAAGTTGTTAGCTAGTCGGCTGGCCTTGATAGAAGCAGGGATATTAGAGAGGAACGCTCTGAAACCTTCATTACCTAGCTACGTAACGTTAGATCTAGCTAGCTTCAGTCATTTCTCTCGTGCAGTTGCTAGCTAAGTATTTATCAAACTAGCCATTTGTCTCGTTGTGTCAATAAGAGGTGTCGTGTTCCGGGGGTTCCGATGGCACCATGAGGCTGACTAGCTGGTTTGTCCTGTAATGAGAGTTCTGGTCTGTCTACAAGGGCGGCTGTAGGAAGTCCTCCATGATATCCGAGGCTGCCATCACCTCTTCAGGTGAGTCCCATTTCCCAGTGTTAATCAACCTGTTAATCAACCTGTTGACTGATAACACCTGGTCAGGTTTAAGGAGCAGAGCCAGGGATGACTCAACTAAATAACTTTTCTGACACCTCGTATGAGAGCTGGTAACAGCCTCTGATTCTAACTCTACTCTGAGGCTCTGGTAGTAACTGTATATAGGTGTTACTGTAGTAGACTGTATCCTAGGTGAGGTTTAGGATCTACGCGGACCTCTAAAGGTTTCCTCTGTGTTTCAGGTTTACATTTTACATTTACATTTTAGTCATTTAGCAGACGCTCTTATCCAGAGCGACTTACAGTTAGTGAGTACATACATATTTGTATTTATTTTTCATACTGGCCCCCCGCGGGAATCGAACCCACAACCCTGGCGTTGCAAACACCATGCTCTACCAACATCCCTGCCGGCCATTCCCTCCCCTACCCTGGACGACGCTGGGCCAATTGTGCGCCGCCCCATGGGTCTCCCGGTCACGGCCGGCTACGACAGAGCCTGGATTCGAACCAGGATCTCTAGTGGCACAGCTAGCACTGCGATGCAGTGCCTTAGACCACTGCGCCACTCGGGAGGTTCCATGGGGCTTCCCACCATAATGGCTGCCCATCCTGTCTGCTTTCTTTGAAAAGTGTTGGGGTCCAGAATCAGAAGGCTGCTGACCTTTTTCCCAACATGTTCTCCAGACCCTGAAGGGCAGGTTACTGCCGATAGCTGTTGTTATCAGTGTGGTCTATGTATCAAACTATGAGCATGTATTTGGGACAAATAATTAGCTACATCTTGTAATGTATAATGTGGCATTTGAGAAAGTTGAGGTGACTAAACTGGATTGTAATCTGAAATGGTCAAAACATTATTAATGCAATGGTAGCTAAGATGGGGAGCGGTCTGTCTGTGATAAAACGCTGCTCTGCTTTCTTGACATGACAATCAACTAAACAAGTCTGGCCCAAGTTTTATCACACCTGGACTACTGCCCAGTTATATGGGCAAATTAGTTGGCCCAGAACAGGGCAGCAGGGCTGGCCCTTAAAGGGATACTCTAGCATTTTGGCAATGAGGCCCTTCATCTACTTCCCCAGAGTCGGATGAACTCGTGGAGACCATTTTTATGTCTGCGGCCAGTTTGAAGGAAGTTGTTAACTAGAGTTAGCGCAATCACTGGAAGTCTATGGTATCTGCTAGCATGCTGGGCCAGTTTGAAGTAGCTAACGAGTGCAATTGCTAACTAGCTTCCAGTCATTGCGTTGACGCTAGTTAGCAATTGCGCTAGCAAGCTACTTCAAACTGGCTCAGCATGCTAGCCGATACCATAGACTTCCAGTGATTGCGCTAACTCTAGTTATCAACTTCCTTCAAACTGTCCGCAGACATAAAAATGGTCTCCACGAGTTCATCCGACTCTGGGGAAGTAGATGAAGGGCCTCATTGCCAAAATCCCGACGTATCCCTTTAAATGTACCCCCCCCCCCCCCCCCACCCTGCCTATGAAAAGACCCTAACCCTACAGCTGGTGTCAGCAGCAGTATGGTTTATCTCCAGTGTGAAGACCCTGGTGTCTGCTAGTTTAATGTTCTGTTAAGATATTCAATAAAGTTTTACAACACGTGTTCTGTGGTAGTTTGTGAGAATGAAGTGATGTTATTGGATTGGATTCTAGTAGTTCCTCTCATACAGTCTCTGTAATAATGGCCATTGGCAGTACTGACTTACCAGTAGAGGTCAGTAAAGTGTCCACCAGTCGCCTCTAGCAATTTGCCTGGGGATGAGGCTAAATGGACGCATTCAAGTTGTCAGACAGTGGTTTAAATGACAAAGGAGGATACAATGCCTGTTCTCTGAATCAATCCTATTGCCATTCACAACAATTAAAGCAAATACTCTTTGTCTAATAATCAGAAATAATCTTAAATTCTCACAATCAGTGTTCCTTAGCAAATGAACAAGCTTTTCACTTCAAACAGAATCGAGCCCAACTAGCGAATGAAAATATCTCCTAATAGCACATTGCTGAAATTAATAGACATTGCAGAGAAATCCATAAACATTCTACTTATAGTTGTTCATATCATTAGTTAGGACTGTTAACATAGTAATGTAGCATTATTGCCATCTTTACTTCTTGCTGCGGTGGTGTGCTGCCATCTTTACTTCTTGCTGCGGTGGTGTGCTGCCATCTTTACTTCTTGCTGCGGTGGTGTGCTGCCATCTTTACTTCTTGCTGTGCTGCCATCTTCTTGCGGTGGTGTGCGGCCATCTTTACTTCTTTCTGCGGTGGTGTGCTGCCATCTTTACTTCTTTCTGCGGTGGTGTGCTGCCATCTTTACTTCTTTCTGCGGTGCTGTGCTGCCATCTTTACTTCTTGCTGCGGTGGTGTGCTGCCATCTTTACTTCTTGCTGCGGTGGTGTGCTGCCATCTTTACTTCTTGCGGTGGTGTGCTGCCATCTTTACTTCTTGCTGCGGTGGTGTGCTGCCATCTTTACTTCTTGCTGCGGTGGTGTGCTGCCATCTTTACTTCTTGCTGCGGTGGTGTGCTGCCATCTTTACTTCTTGCAGTGGTGTGCGGCCATCTTTACTTCTTGCTGTGGTGGTGTGCGGCCATCTTTACTTCTTGCTGTGGTGGTGTGCTGCCATCTTTACTTCTTGCTGTGGTGGTGTGCTGCCATCTTTACTTCTTGCTGTGGTGGTGTGCTGCCATCTTTACTTCTTGCTGCGGTGGTGTGCTGCCATCTTTACTTCTTGCTGTGGTGGTGTGCTGCCATCTTTACTTCTTGCTGTGGTGGTGTGCTGCCATCTTTACTTCTTGCTGCGGTGGTGTGCTGCCATCTTTACTTCTTGCTGTGGTGGTGTGCTGCCATCTTTACTTTTTGCGGTGGTGTGCTGCCATCTTTAATTCTTGCTGCGGTGGTGTGCTGCCATCTTTACTTCTTGCTGCGGTGGTGTGTGGCCATCTTTACTTCTTGCGGTGGTGTGCTGCCATCTTTACTTCTTGCGGTGGTGTGCTGCCATCTTTACTTCTTGCTGCGGTGGTGTGCTGCCATCTTTACTTCTGCCACCACTAGGTGGCCGCACACTACTGATCCTGGAGGTCCAGAGTACTGCTGATTTTCTGTTCTACCTGATAATTAACCAGTTAAATGTAACTAAATGTAATCGAAAATGTATCTGGACAGTGGCAAATCAAATCTCTGTGAGAGATCAAGCCTTTAGAGAGACAGAGATGAGGTGCCTCAGCAGCTTCCTGTTTTGGTCTAGTTGTCTACAAGGACATTTAGTGAGAGGTTCTGTCAAGCCCTGTTCCGTTATTTCTCCAAGCTGCTGGTAAAATAACCATATCAGCAAATTGCTGCTGTTGCTAACTGCTTCTGAGTGCATAATGAAGGAGACAGGGCGTCGATAGTAATGCATTTAAAACTCCTGATTATACTGTGAATCCATTCTTGTGCTTTGAGGTGGAATGACCCGTGACAGATTTTAAACTTTGTTTTAAGCATTTTACAGAAATTAGAATTACACTGAAATTAGCAGTAGTCTTATGACTCTTTTATTAGGATTTCCAGCCTATGCAATGAACAACCATGTTTAGCCTGGGATTGAGACTGGTAAACTCAGCAAAAAAAGAAAAGTCCCTGTCTTTCAAAGATAATTCGTAAAAATCCAAATAACTTCACAGATCTTCATTGTAAAGGGTTTAAACATTATTTCCCATGCTTGTTCAATGAACCATAAACAATTAATGAACATGTGCCTGTGGAATGGTCGTTAAGACACTAACAGCTTAAAGACGGTAGGTAATTAAGGTTATGAAAACTTAGGACACTAAAGAGGCCTTTCTACTTACTCTGAAAAACACCAAAAGAAAGATGCACAGGGTCCCTGCTCCTTCGGGACAGGTACAGGATGGCAACAACAACTGCCCAAGTTACACCAGGAACGCACAATCCCTCCATCACTGCTCAGACTGTCCGCAATAGGCTGAGAGGCGCTGGACTGAGGGCTTGTAGGCCTGTTTTAAGGCAGGTCCTCACCAGACATCACCGGCAACAACGTCGCCTATGGGCACAAAACCACCGTTGCTGGACCAGACAGGACTGGCAAAAAGAGCTCGTCATTGACGAGTCGCGGTTTTGTCTCACCAGGGGTGATGGTCTGATTCGCATTTATCGTTGAAGTAATGAGTGTTACACCGAGGCCTGTACTCCGGCGCGGGATCGATTTGGAGGGTCCGTCATGGTCTGGGACAGTGTCACAGCATCATCGGACTGAGCTTGTCGTAACAGGGAAGACATCCTCCTCCCTCATGTGGTACCCTTCCTACAAGCTCATCCTGACATGACTCTCTAGCATGACAATGCCACCAGCCATTCTGCTCGTTCTGTGCGTGATTTCCCTTTTGTTTAGGGACACATTTCATTTCTGTTAGTCACGTCTGTGGAACTTGTTCAGTTTCTTAGTTGTTGAATCTTACGTTCATACAAATATTTACATTTCCTGAAAATAAACAGTTGACAGAACCATTTTTTTTGCTGAGTACATGTGGTACTAAATGCATGTTTGTTACCCTGTGTAGTGAGTATTCAATAGTGTGAACGTAGAGTACGATTGCTGTAATGTGTATATTCTGAATAAGTATTGATTGTGGTGCAGTTCCACCAGTGCTTCCTCCTTTTCCCCTCAATATGCAGCTACACCAAGGAATGAATCACGGCTAGAATACATTAAAATGTAATCACAGTGTCCTTCCCAATACAGGCTTACCAGTCACTTCTTTCAGTTGATCTTTGACCAAAGAGTTACACCATTATGGAAGTCAACTAAAGTGAAATGCTACAGTACCAGCTATACCTAAGTTTACCCATTTCTCTGTAATGGATACTAATTTATGCAATGCACTATTAGTTATTTCCAGCCACTAGTAGAGCTCTGTTCTGTTTGAAGTGGAAATTAGTTAATCAATTAGTAATTAATCATTAGTTAAGGAACACAAGACTAAGGATTAGACCATTTTAGAATATTCCCTTTAATTCATGTGAATGGCAATAGGATTGAGACAATATTCGTTGTATCAGCCGTTATTTTAACCACTAACTTTAGTGTCTCCATTTAACCTCATCCCCAGGCAAATTGCTAGCCGGCTGGTGGACAACACTTGTCCATTTGGTTATTTTACTGACCCTTACTGTAAGTCAGTCCTGCTTAGGACCAATATTACAGACTATGATGGTCGTGATCAGTCATGCAGGCAGAGTTTAAGTAGAACTATTAACCAACCAGGACCTAATAGAAACCAATCCAATAACATAACAAAATACCAGAACACAGTTTTAAAACTTTATTGAATATCTTAAAAATAACAAAAATATTAAAACTAGAACTTCACACTGGAGAAAACACATTATGCTGCCGACACCAGTTGTAGGGTCAGTTCATAGGTAGGGCAAGTGGAGGGGGAGGGGCGACTGTCACCTTCCGGAGACATTTGAAACCCCACCTCTTTAAAGAATACCTGGGATAGGATAAAGTAATCCTTCTACTCCAGACGAGAGATGACAAGTGCCTGGATTAGGACCTGTGTCGCACTCTCCGAATGTTGTAGAGCATGAACCTACAGGATCGGGTCACCGCCTTGATGTTAGCGGAGAACGACAGGGTGTTGTCCAGGGTCACGCCAAGGCTCTTCGCACTCTGGGAGGAGGACACAACGGAGTTGTCAACCGTGATGGCGAGATCATGGAACGGGCAGTCCTTCCCCGGGAGGAAGAGCAGCTCCATCTTGCCGAGGTTCAGCTTGAGGTGGTGATCCGTCATCCATACTGATATGTCTGCCAGACATGCAGAGATGCGATTCGCCACCTGGTTATCAGAAGGGGGAAAGGAGAAGATTAGTTGTGTATCGTCAGCGTAGCAATGATAGATGGTGGAATGCACTAACACGCTCTTCAGCAATAGCTGGCTACTTCCTTCAAACTGGACACAGACACCAAAAGGGCCAGCTACTTTCACGGTGTCCTTTGTGGCACTTAAACATAAAACTAGTAGTCCAGGTGTGATAAAACTAAAGCCTGAAATAATTTTGTGGATCGACAAGCAGCGCTTTAGCACAGACAGACCACCCCATCTCAGCTACCGTTACATCAATATGTTTCCACCATTAGTTCACAATCTGGGGTCACACCACGCAATTTTGTCTCAACTTGTTAAATCATCACATTCATTATAATATTCCAGTGTCTGGAGAACATGTTGGGAGTAGGTCAGCAACCTTCTGATTCTGCACCGCAACACGTCAGAGAAAACACAGGACGGGCAGCCATTATGGTGGGAAGCCCCTCCACCTCTCTATGGAACCTGAAACAGAAGAACACTTTAGGGGTCCAGGTAGATCCTAAACCTCACCTAGGATACAGTTTGACAGTCTACTACAGTAACACCTATATACAGTTACTACCAGAGCCTCAGAGTAGAGTTAGAATCAGAGGCTGTTACCAGCTCTCATACGAGGTGTCAGAAAAGTTATTTAGTTGAGTCATCACTGGCTCACTGTTCCTATACACCAACGATCACTAGAGGTAATGTCTGAGCTGTGCGAGGGGTGGTTTACCAGAGGGCTGTGTGTGATGGAGGAGTCTGGGCCGTAGGCTACAGGTCATGTGGTCTCAGACTGACCAACCAGACTGCAGCACACCTGGTGGGAGAAGGGAGAGCATTAAGCACAGGGAAGCTAACTGGTGAGGGTCCAAGAAGGTGACAATAAGCACAGAAAAATAGTCCTGAATTAGGTTTGTCACAATTACATTTTACAAAGGATGTGATACCAGGCCAAGTACCATGATAAGTGGTTTGCCCCCCCCCACCCCCCAGGACAACGGTCCCACCTTATATTCACACCTCTACTCAAAACATTGAATTTAACGTCACTTGCGGAGACAAAATGTTGCAGTTAAACCAATTTCCTGCAATTCTACACATTGCCACAGCTTTTGCGGTGTTCCTATGCCATCTGATAAAAAAAGTGGGGGTGCCGTGACATCTAATTACATTCTCCTTGACTTACTATTTTTTATTTTGGTGATGGTTAGTCCTCAGAGATATTGTAGAAAAAAATAGATAACACTGAAATCATTTCTCCATCATTGTTTTGAGTGGCAGCAACCATTTAGCAGCGGAGTACTTTACTGCATGATAGGAAAGGCTACTGCAGAAAATAGCTGATATCCAAAGGCCTACCTGTGATTGGACAGGAGGACTATAAACGCATAATGACCATTTTAATTGTGGCACTAAGGGAAAACACACTAGGCCTACATTAAATCATTATTCAGTTGCAGAACTGAACAACGTTAAATTCATAGAAAGACCAGAGCCAGCAGTCATACAAGGTGTCAGAAAAGTTAGTTAGGACATCACTGGCTCGTTGCTACAATACACCAACTATCATTGGCTCGTTCCTACAATACACCAACTATCACTGGCTCGTTCCTACAATACACCAACTATAACTGGCTCATTCCTACAATACACCAACTACCACTGGCTCAAGAGTAGTAGTGTGAGAGCAGTGTGCAAGTGGAGTGAGCATGGTTTACCTGAGGGATGGGGTGAGGGCAGTTCACATAGACTGACACCAGACTGCAGCACCCAACTCCTGGTGGGAGGAAGGTTGAGAAATAAGATGAATACCTCACCAGTAACAGTCACAGAACACCCTACAGTCACACCTATATACAGTTACTACCAGAGCCTCAGAGTAGAGTTAGAATCAGAGGCTGTTACCAGCTCTCATACGAGGTGTCAGAAAAGTTATTTAGTTGAGTCATCCCTGGCTCTGATCCTTAAACCTGACCATGTGTTATAAGTCAACAGATTGATTACCAGGCTGATTAACACTGGGAAATGAGTCTCACCTGAAGAGGTGAAGGCAGCCTCGGATATCATCGACTTCCTACAGCCGCCCTTGTAGACAGACCGAAAGCCTCATTCAGAACAGACCAGCCTCAGTGCCATCAGAACCCCTGGAACAAAACACCTGTTAGACGCGATACAAATGGCTAGTTTGATAAATACTTAAATCATTATTCTCATGCAGTTGTTACCTGAAGTTGGTTAAGGCTTTAGCGCGCTTCTATTAAGGCCAGCCGACTAGCGAACTATAACTACATTTACATTTTAGTAATAAGCGCTGTAAAATCCCAGGTCTTTCTCAGAGTCACTAATATCGATCACTATCATTCAGTAGCAGAACTGGACAAAGTTATCTTCATAGAAAGACCAATATTCTAATTAAACCGTTGTGCAATGTAAAATCAAGTTTAGGGCACTATGGACCCACGTGGTGCTAGTTAGCTAAAGTTTGACAACGTTTAGCTAGCTTCAAAGTTTATACCTGTTGGCAGGTAATTTACTTTCAACATTAGCTAGTTAATTACCTAGCTATGCTTTTTCCACGAAATTATTCATTGGAAGTCGCAATCCAAGAAGTTCGTAAGCCAAAATAGCTAACTAAACGTTAGCCATCTTGAAGCAAACTGTGCAGCGAAAATAAATTAAACTGCAAATGATTACTCACCAAAGGTATCGGGTCATTTTATGACGGATGCATTGTATTTTCTGTACGGCTGCCAAAGACACGCTAGTTTTATAATGACAGCCATAATGTGGCTAACAGACAGTCTTGAATCTGCAGCAGTGAAAGAGCGAGTAAGGGAAGGGCGGACTATTTATACCGCGTTTTCCTGTCTGGCGCGTACGCAGGCTAATCAGCCAATGATTCTTCTGTAGTTCTGAGCTACAGAGGCTCCCGCAGGTCACACAGCATTATCTGTACTTCAAGGACTACAAATCCCACAAAAATTTTTATGGCGAGCAACTTCAAATACTGTCATTATCATGTCTAGCTCGGACGGCATGTACAGTGAAGGGTTTGTCCCTGACCATTTCTTATGGTTTATTGACCAAAGAGATACATTCCAATCGAATGGAAGTCAACAATTAAATATGTTTGAAATGATCATGCTGAATTCCTACTAAAGTCCTACCTAACGATATCCATCATAAACACACATTGGGATCCATTACTGACCCTTAGAGGTTATTAACAGTACTGCTAAAAACAATGCACTGTAAGTGATAGTCACAGGAAGTACATTATGTTCCAAGGTGGATACAATGTAACTGATCCATTTTTACCAAAATCCACAGATAAAATGTCAACAAGAGTCTAAATTAGGTCAAATGTATTTATACAAAATTACATTGGCGTGACTTCATGCCCCACAAAATGGCAAGATCACTTGAAGCACTAAGGGAATCAAGTGAGGGTATAGGGAGGAAAAGCACTCAACTACAAAGCAAAGCAGGTAAAAAGTCAATACTTCATCAAGTGCACACTAACACCTGTTAGTTCAGGCATGCTTCTTTCATTCCATTTCAGTTGGTGTTCAGTTGAGTTCTCATTGTGGTTGACAGGTAAGGCCAGTTGACAAAATCGACTCAGTCTTATATGTTACCATCGAACCAACAGAATGCATAAACATTAGAGGCAAGCAACACTGAAGCATGCATGAGAGCACCAGCTGTTCCGGATGACTATGTGATCACGCTCTATGTAGCCGATGTGAATAAGACTTTTAAGCAGGTCAACATTCACAAGGCCCCAGGCCCAGACGGATTACCAGGACGTGTACTCCGAGCATGTGCTGACCAACTGGCAAGTTTCTTCACTGACATTTTCAACATGTCCCTGACTGAGTCTGTAATAACTGGCATGGCCAGGCACGACTCCAACACCATCATTAAGTTTGCCGACGACACAACAGTGGTAGGCCCTGATCACCGACAACGATGAGACAGCCTATAGGGAGGAGGTCAGAGACCTGGCCGTGTGGTGCCAGGATAACAACCTCTCCCTCAACGTGACCAAGACAAAGGAGATGATTGTGGACTACAGGAAAAAAAAGAGGACTGAGCACACCCCCATTCTCATCGACGGTGCTGTAGTGGAACAGGTTGAGAGCTTCAAGTTCCTTGGTGTCCACATCACCAACAAACTATCATGGTCCAAACACACCAAGACAGTCGTGAAGAGGGCACGACAAAGCCTATTCCCCCTCAGGAGACTAAAAAGATTTGGCATGGTTCCTCATATCCTCAAAAAGTTCTACATCTGCACCATCGAGAGCATCCTGACTGGTTGCATCACCGCCTGGTATGGCAACTGCTCGGCCTCCGACCGCAAGGCACTACAGAGGGTAGTGTGTACGGCCCAGTACATCACTGGGGCCAAGCTTCCTGCCATCCAGGACCTCTATACCAGGCGGGGTCAGAGGAAGGCCCTCAAAATTGTCAAAGACTCCAGCCACCCTAGCCATAGACTGTTCTCTCTGCTACCGCACGGCAAGCGGTACCGGAGCGCCAAGTCTAGGTCCAAAAGGCTTCTCAACAGCTTCGACCCCCAAGCCATAAGACTCCTGAACAGCTAATCATGGCTACCCGGACTATTTGCACTGCCCCCCCCACCCCACCCCACCCCATCTTTTTACGCTGCTGCTACTCTGTTTACTATTTATGCATAGTTACTTTCTCTACCCACATGTACATATGACCTCAACTACCTCAACTAGCCGGTGCCCCCGCACATTGACTCTGTACCGGTACCCCCTGTATATAGCCTCCCTACTGTTATTTCACATTGACTCTGTACCGGTACCCCCTGTATATAGCCTCCCTACTGTTATTTATTTTACTGTTGCTCTTTAGCTATTTGCTTTTATTTTCTATTTTTCTTTAATTAACACTTTTTTATTTTAAAAAACTGCATTGTTGGTTAAGGTCTTGTAAGTAAGCATTTCACTGTAATGTCTACATCTGCTGTATTCGGCGCATGTGGCAAATACATTTTGATTTGATTTGATTTGACATGGTGTCATGTCAACAGTATTACTGTACGTGCACAGGTTGAAATGGAAAACTCCAAGATACAAATACCAGATACAGCCAACTACGCATCTCTCACAAAACAAAGGAGATCATCGTGGACTTCAGGAAACAGCAGAGGGTGCACCCCCCTCTCCACATAGACGGGACTGCAGTGGGGAGAAGGTGGAAAGCTTCAAGTTCCTTGGCATACACATCACTGACAAACAGCACCCGATGTCACAGGAAGGCCAAAAAGATCATCAAGGACCATCAACCACCCGAGCCACTGCATGCTCACCCCGCTGTCATCCAGAAGGCGAGGTCAGTACAGGTGCATCAAAGCTGGGACCGAGAGAATGAAAAACAGCTTCTATCTCAAGGCCATCAGACTGTTAAATAGCCATCACTAGCACATTAGAGGCTGCTGCTGCCTATTGAAATCACTGGCCACTTTAAGAAATGGAACACTAGTCACTTTAATAATGTTTACATATCTTGCACTACTCATCTCATATGTATATACTGTATTCTATTCTATAATATTCTACTGTATCTTAGTCCATGCCGCTCTGTCATTGCTTGTCCATATATGTATATATTCTTAAATTCCATTCCTACTAGATTTGTGTGTATTGGGTATATGTTGTGAAATTGTTAGATATTACTTGTTAGATATTACTGCACTGTCGGAGCTAGAAGCACAAGCATTTCGCTACACCCGCAATAACATCTGCTAAACACGCGTATGTGACAAATACAATTTTATTTTATTTTATTTTATCAATGTATTCTATTAAATAAAGCAGGCATCAAGATAAACATCCTTCATACATTACAAACCAATATTAAGTGGAGCAAATAACTTCTACTGCACAGACAATAGGAAAACCAAACCCTAACGTGAAATGGGAACTGAATAGATGGCGTTGGTGCATGAACTCTAAAACAGCATTCAGATGTGGTTCATAAGTAGTTATGTAAAATGTAGTTATTTTCACACTGATATACAATGGAAATGTCATATGAATCATCTAGGCCTATGTTGAACATTAAGGACATTGTAGCGTATATCATTCTAGAATAAATATATAATATAAACTGTCACAAGAATGAGAACATTCCTCAAAGTTGTAAATGTCAGAAAAAATTACAAAAGCAGTAAGCACCATGGTATAAAAGCTGCAAAGTTGAAATGGCAGAAAGAAAGAGAGAGAGAGAGAGAGAGAGAGAGAGAGAGAGAGAGAGAGAGAGAGAGAGAGAGAGAGAGAGAGAGAGAGAGAGAGAGAGAGAGAAGGGGGAGGACTGGCCTTACCTGTCAACCACAATGAGAACTCAACTCAACACCACGACCTAATTTAGACTCTTGTTGACATTTTGTCTGTGGGTTTTGGTAAAAATGGATCAGTTGCATTGTATCCACCTTGTAACATAATGTACTTCCTGTTACTATCACTTACAGTGCATTGTTTTTAGCAGTACTGCTAATAACCTCTAAGGGTCAGTAATGGATCCCAATGTGTGTTTATGATGGATATCGTTAGGTAGGACTTTAGTAGGAATTCAGCATGATCATTTCAAACATATTACATTTTACATTTACATTTACATCATTTAGCAGACGCTCTTATCTAGAGAGGTAGGGTTTCAAGTGTCTCCCGAAGGTGGTCAGTGACTCCGCTGTCCTGGCGTCGTGGGGGAGCTTGTTCCACCATTGGGGTGCCAGAGCAGCAAATAGCTTTGACTGGGCTGAGCGGGAACTGTGCTTCCGTAGAGGTAGGGGGGCTAGCAGGCCAGAGGTGGATGAACGTAATGCCCTCGTTTGGGTGTAGGGTCTGATCAGAGCCTGAAGGTAAGGAGGTGCCGTTCCCCTCACAGCTCCGTTGGCAAGCACCATGGTCTTGTAGTAGATGCGAGCCTCAACTGGAAGCCAGTGGAGTGTGCGGAGGAGCGGGGTGACATGATAGAACTTGGGAAGGTTGAACAACAGACGGGCTGCGTCGTTCTGGATAAACTGTAGGGGTTTAATGGCACAGGCAGGGAGCCCAGCCAACAGCGAGTTGCAGTAATCCAGACGGGAGATGACAAGTGCCTGGATGAGGACCTGTGCCGCTTAATTGTTTAATTGTTGGATCCCAATGTGTGTTTATGATGGATATCGTTAGGTAGGACTTTAGTAGGAATTCAGCATGATCATTTCAAACATATTTAATTGTTGACTTCCATTCGAATGGAATGTATCTCTTTGGTTAATAAACCATAAGAAATGGTCAGGGACAAACCCTTCACTGTACATCCCGTCCGAGCTAGACATGATCATGACAGTATTTGAAGTTGCTCGCCATAAAAATGTTTGTGGGATTTGTAGTCCTTGAAGTACAGATAATGCTGTGTGACCTGCGGGAGCCTCTGTATTTCAGAACTACAGAAGAATAATTGGCTGATTAGCCTGCGTACGCGCCAGACAGGAAAAAGCGGTATAAATAGTCCGCCCTTCCCTTACTCGCTCTTTCACTGCTGCAGATTCAAGACTGTCTGTTAGCCACATTATGGCTGTCATTATAAAACTAGCGTGTCTTTGGCAGCCGTACAGAAAATACAATGCATCCGTCATAAAATGACCCGATACCTTTGGTGAGTAATCATTTGCAGTTTAATTTATTTTCGCTGCACAGTTTGCTTCAAGATGGCTAACGTTTAGTTAGCTATTTTGGCTTACGAACTTCTTGGATTGCGACTTCCAATGAATAATTTCGTGGAAAAAGCATAGCTAGGTAATTAACTAGCTAATGTTGAAATTAAATTACCTGCCAACAGGTATAAACTTTGAAGCTAGCTAAACGTTGTCCAACTTTAGCTAACTAGCACCACGTGGGTCCATAGTAATGATGGGAAGTTCGGCTCTTTTCTGAGAGCCGGCTCTTTTGACTCGGCTCCCAAAGAAGAGCCGGCTCTTTCGACTCCCGAACGGCTCTTTATTTAGGATCTTTTGTAGCCTATATTTTACCTTAACTTTGAAAAAAAATCATGGTTTATGTGTTGAAAACCCTTTTGCTTTCAGTGTTTTTATGAGAGACCTTATAATGCCTAATTCTGTGCATTTATTCTGTGACAAAACCACTCTTACATTTGTTTATTTCAATTAAACTTTTTTATTGCACAAATTAACAATAAACTTCAAACAAATCCACAGAACAGAATCAAAACCAGAACCAAACTCCAGCAAACAGCATTAGTCCTCAGGGCAGGTTGGCATTCAGGAAGATCAGATGCCTCAGCTTGGATGGGCTGATAGGCCTGATACGATTTCGCCTCTCCGTGAGTATCTGCCCTGTTTTGGAGAAGATTCTCTCAGAAGGAACTGATGTGGCAACAATACATAGTCTCCCCTCCATCACCTTCACCAGGAGTGGAAAGACTGAGGCCTTGGCCTGCCACCAGCTCAGTGGGTCTTCTGCTCTCTGGATGAGGGGCTCCTCAAGGTAGCTCCTCACCTCCAGGACGGCGCAGACCTCTTTCACCAGCTCCCATTCCTCTTGGCTTAATGGCTCAATAGATGCGTTGATGAGGGCCAGGGTGGAGATGATGGCATCTTTTATTTCAAGCATTCGTTTCAACATATCAAATGTTGAGTTCCACCTGGTGGCACACTCTTGTTTGGGCCTCAGTTCAGGAATCCCCATTTGGCGCTGTGTGGACTTTAGCTTCTGTGCTGCTACTGTGCTTTTGTGGAAAAACTCCACAACAGCCTTCACCTTATCCACGGTTGTTTTGATCACCTTCAGAGCATCTCTAACCACCAGGTTTAGTGTATGCGCCAGACATGGGTGATGGGTCCACTTCAAAACTTTTATGGCTTTGGTGATGTTTGCAGCATTATCACTCACACAGCACACCACTTTGTCCTCTACTTGCCACTCTTTTGCCACTCTTAGTAGCTCCACTGCCAAGTTTTCTGCAGTGTGTCTGTCGGTGAACTCGAAGCAGTCCAGAAGGCAAGATGTCATCTTGTAATCTTCAATAAAGTGGCAAGTGACAGACATGAAAGAGCAGGTTGTTCTGGAGGTCCAGCAGTCAGTTGTCAGGCAAACTGATGGAGCTTTTGTCACCCTTTCTTGCCATAATGCACGTTCTGTGTCATATAGTTTTGGGATCATTGTTTGGGAAAGTGTTTTTCTACTGGGTAGAGTGTATGTGGGATTTAGGGCTTTGACAAAGTTTTTCATTCCTTTGTCCTCCACAATGGAAAAGGGTTGAAAATCAGAAGCTACCATTTTAGCCAACTCATCATCAATACTGTGCTGTTTGGCTGGGGTCATCAGTTTAGGTAAAAACTGACTTATTTTGCTTTGAGTTGCAGTAGGAGAGGTTATACTTGCACGCATGGGGATGGCAGTAGACGTTACAGCAGCTGTTGTTCTGGTATGAGACACACCAGGATCAGTAGATGGTGAGCTGGCTTGCCCTCTCTCCTCTAACTGCACTGTAGGATGGACAGTTCTTGTATGTCTATGCAGGTTTGTGGTGGAACCTGCTCTTATAGTGACCTTCGTTTTGCAGTGAAGGCACTCTGCTTTCTTGTTCCCAATATCTTTAAACTGCAGCCAGATGCTGCTTCGCTTTCTAGTGTCACTCATAGTTAAACGACACGACAATGCAAGACGCACACACGCTCCTCAGTCCGCTCTGTCTCTCTCTTCACTTGCAGTGGAGTCAAGTGGTGTGTCTGCCCCGCCCCCTCTCTGTTTACACATCCTTAATTCTCACGTGAATGCCGCATGCTGGTCGCCATGCTGGCCAATCATAACAGACCTCTGTGAAAGTGAAACCTAAGCAGCGAATGGGCAAAAAACTGGGAGCCGGCTCTCACTCGATGCGAGCCGGCTCTTCTGATTCACTACAAAGAGCCGGCTCTCAGAGCCGATGCTTGTGCGCATGACCCATCACTAGTCCATAGTGCCCTAAACTTTATTTTACATTGCACAACGGTTTAATTAGATTATTGGTCTTTCTATGAAGATAACTTTGTCCAGTTCTGCTACTGAATGATAGTGATCGATATTAGTGACTCTGAGAAAGACCTGGGATTTTACAGCGCTTATTACTAAAATGTAAATGTAGTTATAGTTCGCTAGTCGGCTGGCCTTAATAGAAGCGCGCTAAAGCCTTAACCAACTTCAGGTAACAACTGCATGAGAATAATGATTTAAGTATTTATCAAACTAGCCATTTGTATCGCGTCTAACAAGTGTTTTGTTCCAGGGGTTCTGATGGCACTGAGGCTGGTCTGTTCTGAAATGAGGCTTTCGGTCTGTCTACAAGGGCGCCTGCAGGAAGTCGATGATATCCGAGGCTGCCTTCACCTCTTCAGGTGAGACTCATTTCCCAGTGTTAATCAGCCTGGTAATCAATCTGTTGACTTATAACACATGGTCAGGTTTAAGGAGCAGAGCCAGGGATGACTCAACTAAATAACTTTTCTGACACCTCGTATGAGAGCTGGTAACAGCCTCTGATTCTAACTCTACTCTGAGGCTCTGGTAGGAACTGTATATAGGTGTGACTGTAGGGTGTTCTGTGACTGTTACTGGAGGTATTCATCTTATTTGTCAACCTTCCTCCCACCAGGAGTTGGGCGCTGCAGTCTGGTGTCAGTCTGTGTGAACTGCCCTCACCCCATCCCTCAGGTAAACCATGCTCACTCCACTTGCACACTGCTCTCACACTACTACTCTTGAGCCAGTGGTAGTTGGTGTATTGTAGCAACGAGCCAATGATAGTTGGTGTATTGTAGCAACGAGCCAGTGATAGTTGGTGTATTGTATGAATGAGCCAGTGATGTCCTAACTAACTTTTCTGACACCTTGTATGACTGCTGGCTCTGGTCTTTCTATGAATGTAACGTTGTTCAGTTCTGCCACTTATCATGGTACTTGGCCTGGTATCACATCCTTTGTAAAATGTTAGTGACAAACCTAATTCAGGACTATTTTTCTGTGCTTATTGTCACCTTCTTGGACCCTCACCAGTTAGCTTCCCTGTGCTTAATGCTCTCCCTTCTCCCACCAGGTGTGCTGCAGTCTGGTTGGTCAGTCTGAGACCACATGACCTGTAGCCTACGGCCCAGACTCCTCCATCACACATAGCCCTCTGGTAAACCACCCCTCGCACAGCTCAGACATTACCTCTAGTGATCGTTGGTCTATAGCAGGGTTCTTCAATTCCGGTCCTGGAGGGGCCGAAACACCTCTGTTTTTCATCCTCTCCTTCTAATCAGGGGCTAATTCAGACCTGGGTAACCAGGTGAGTCGAATTAACTACCAGGTAGAAATAAAAAAAACAGAAGTGTTTCGGCCCTCCAGGACAGGAATTGAAGAACCCTGGCGTATAGGAACAGTGAGCCAGTGATGACGAAACTAAATAACTTTTCTGACACCTCGTATGAGAGCTGGTAACAGCCTCTGATTCTAACTCTACTCTGAGGCTCTGGTAGTAACTGTATATAGGTGTTACTGTAGTAGACTGTCAAACTGTATCCTAGGTGAGGTTTAGGATCTACCTGGACCCCTAAAGTGTTCTTCTGTTTCAGGTTCCATAGAGGGGGAGGGGCTTCCCACCATAATGGCTGCCCGTCCTGTGTTTTCTCTTGACGCGTTGCGGCGCAGAATCAGGTTGCTGACCTACTCCCAACATGTTCTCCAGACCCTGAAGGGCAGGTTACTGCCTATAGCTGTTAACCTTGTGGTCGGTGTATCAAACTAAGCAGCTCATTCGCGAGACCCTGAATATTGTATTGAATGCAATTTGAAGAGATTAGTATGAAAATGTATGCACTAACTGTAAGTCGCTCTGGATAAGAGCGTCTGCTAAATGACAAATGTAAAAATTTAACGACTGCTCGGTATAACCCTACATTGTAAACTGAAAAGTGTATTGATGCAATTGTAGGTAAAATGGACAGGATTAAACGCTCTGCTTGCCTGACAAATCCACAAGTGTTCATAAATAAAGTGTGTTCTGGTAGTTTGTGTGAAATGAAGTGATTGGTTGCTAGCAGTTCCTTGTTTCATAGTTCTAATGTAACTTGGCCTGTATGAGAGATCACTGCAGTCAGTCTAATAGTGATCATTGGCAGTACTGATTTACCAGTAGGGGTCAGTAAAGTATCATAATTGGACGCGTTCAAATTGTCAGTGGTTTAAATGATAAGGATACGATGTATAATAATATGCCATTTAGCAGACGCTTTTATCCAAAGTGACTTACAGTCATATGTATGTCGGCATATTTGCGTTAAAGCGAATATTCAATATTTGTCTAATACTCTTAAGGTTAATTTATTTCACTTCAAACTTAGAGCCCAACTAACACATAATTCACAATAGCACATTAGTGAAATTAATAGACAATACAGAAATCCACTACAAGACCTTCCCTACAGAACAAGATGAACTACCTTCAGGCTCTGCTCTGACTCTACACCCCAACCTGAGCACTCTGTTCTGCCACCTCCGTGCTCTTGCCATTCCCACTCACCTAGTGGGTGCCTTTCAGAAACCCTTTGTTTTGTTTTTAGTTGAGCATTGCATTCATTCCATTGTTACGTTCCCACAAGACAAACTCAATGTCGCTCACAACAAAGGGAACTAACGAAGTTCACTGACAACCAAAGTACCCAGGGTAACACATGCTTTATAGTACCACATATACCAGTCTCAATCCCTGTCAATAATTGCATAGATTGTTCTAATGTAGATTACTGTCATTAAAATGGTTAAATCTTTTATGGGTTATTCCACCTCAAAGCACAAGGTTGTTCTGAAATAATTTGTTAACATAAGATTAGCATTCCTGCAACACTTTGTTGAAATATTATTTGTTCTCAGAAATAAAGCTAATTTGATTGCATCCAAACACATGGCCCTAGTCCGTGACAGCAAGGTTAGGTGGTATATAACTCCCACGGCCTGTTCTGTAGGCTGTGGTTTACATCATCTAGAAGAGATCCAAGCACTGCGTGTGTTTGGGTGAGCTACCCTAGCGCCTCAAACTGCTGCCGGTATCTAAAATGAGTATCAGCGTTTTGTTTTCATTCCACTTCGAGCACTGATTACTGCTGTGGCCTACATCATCTAGGAGAGATGCAAGAGCAGATACAGGAAGTCACATCCTCATTATGAACTTCTTGCTCCGGTAGTTGGCAACCGTCCCCAGTTAGCTATCAAGGGAATCGCTGATCTACAAATAATCTTGCATCCCAAATATCTAATCATTATGGGGGGAATTCCGACCCGAGTTAAGCGTGCGTAAATGGCAAGTAATTGCCTTTAAAAAAACGTTTCTCTCTGCGTATTCTGACCTTCAATTTAAGCATGAGAATAGCACGCTATTCACCCGCATTTCTTTTGGGGTGGAGATCAAAGAAATGAAGGCGTGGCAGAGGTGTGTCTACAGATACGCCGTATTCTGACGGACTTAATTCCACCACCTTTATGCAAGATGAAACAATGAATAAAGTTGAGCAACCAGTCGGTTGTCAGTGAAACACCTTTCTTTTTCCCAATAGAAATAACACCATTCTCGCACTGTAATTTCGTAGGATCTCCATGGTTATACCCACATAAAACTCAGCAAAAAAAGTAACGTCCCTTTTTCAGGACCCTGTCTTTCAAAGATAATTCGTAAAAATCCAAATAACTTCACTGTTTCCCATTCTTGTCAATGAACCATAAACAATTAATGAACATGCACCTGTAGAACGGTCGTTAAGACACTAACAGCTTACAGATGGTAGGCAATTAAGGTCGCAGTTATGAAAACTTAGGACGCTAAAGAGGCCTTTTACTGACTCTGAAAAACACCAAAAGAAAGATGCCCAGGGTCCCTGCTCATCTGCGTGAACGTGCCTTAGGCATGCTGCAAGGAGGCATGAGGACTGCAGATGTGGCCAGGGCAATAAATTGCAATGTCCGTACTGTGAGACGCCTAAGACAGCGCTACAGGGAGACAGGACGGACAGCTGATCGTCCTCGCAGTGGCAGACCACGTGTAACAACACCTGCACGGGATCGGCACATCCGAACATCACTCCTTCGGGACAGGTACAGGATGGCAACAACAACTGCCCGAGTTACACCAGGAACGCACAATCCCTCCATCAGTGCTCAGACTGTCCGCAAAAGGCTGAGAGAGGCTGGACTGAGTGCTCAGTTGTTGAATCATGTTATGTTCATACAAATATTTACACATGTTAAGTTTGCTGAAAATAAACGCAGTTGACAGTGAGAGGACGTTTCTTTTTTTGCTGAGTTTACATTTATAACTGTCACTTTAGTGTTAGTTTCCGTACATTTTGCATCATTCCATTCCATCGTTAGTTTACCTTTCTTTCCTCTGTCACGTTCGTGTGGTTGTTCCTGAGGATCACTAGCAATAGTGGATCATATTAGGCTAACGTGTTACAAGTTGTTGTGCAATAATTTAGGACATGTAGCCTGTTTGAATTATTATGGAACTCAGACCACACGTAGCAGTTTAAACCTGGAGCATTGCGCACGGTTCACGACGACTGGACCGTTGTCATCACAGTTCCATGATTATTAGAGTAGATTTATAGACTATAATAAAGACTACTGTTCAACCCCTATTGTACACATTTCTCACCTTCCAATATTTCATGGTTTGAACAATTGAATATGGCAACTTTCAGGATGAATCAAACCACTATTTATGATTGACCAATACAGTTTATGCCTAAAGGCTCTCCAAAACAGTTTTATTATTATTCAAAATACACTGAACAAAAATATAAACGCAACATGTAAAGTGTTGGTCCCATGTTTCATGAGCTGAAATAAAAGATCCCAGAAATATTCCATATGCACAAGCAGCTTATTTCTTGCAAATTCTGTGCACATATTTGTTTACATCCCTGTCGGTGAGCATTTCTCCTTTACCAAGATAATCCATCCAACTGACAGGTGTGACATATCAAGAAGCTAATTAAATTGCAATTGGCATGCTGACTGCAGGTAGTGGTTTAAAGTACTTAAGTAAAAATACTTTAAAGTACTACTTAAGTAGTTTCTTTGGGTATCTGTACTTTACTTTACTATTTATATTTTTGACAACTTTTACTTCACTATAATAATAATAATAATAATATGCCATTTAGCAGACGCTTTTATCCAAAGCGACTTACAGTCGTGCGTGCATACATTTTTTTTGTGTATGGGTGGTCCCGGGGTTCGAACCCACTACCTTGGCGTTACAAGCGCCGTGCTCTACCAGCTGAGCTACAGAGGACCACCTAAAGAAAAGAATGTACTTTTTACTCCATACATTTTCCCTGACACCCAAAAGTACTCGTTACATTTTGAATGCTTAGCAGGACAGAAAATGGTCGAATTCACGCACTTATCAAGAGAACATCCCTGGTCATCCCTACTGCCTCTGATCTGGTGGACTCACTAAACACACATGCTTCTTTTGTAAATTATGTCTGAGTGTTGGAGTGTGCCCCTGGCTATCCGTAAATTAAAACAAAACATGAAAATGGTGCCGTCTGGTTTGCTTAATATAAGGAATGTGAAATTATTTATACTTTTACTTTTGATACTTAAGTACATTTTAGCAATTACATTTACTTTTGATATTTAAAACCAAATACTTTTAGACTTTTACTCAAGTAGTATTTTACTAGGTGACTTTCACTTGAGTAATTTTCTATTAAGGTACCTTTACTTTTACTCAAGTATGACAATTGGGTACTTTTTCCACCACTGACTGCAGGAATGTCCACCAGAGCTGTTGCCAGAGAATTTAATGTTCATTGCTCTAACGTCGTTTTAAAGAATTTGGCAGTACGTTCAACCGGCCTCATAACCGCAGACCATGTGTAACCACGCCAGCTCAGGACCTCCACATCCGGCTTCTTCACCTACGGGAATGTCAGTATTTCTGTCTCTAAAAAAGCCCTTTTGTGGGGAAAAAAACTCATTCTGATTGGTTGGGCCTGGCTCCCAAGTGGGTGGGCCAATGCCCTTCCAGGCCCACCAATGGCTGTGCCCCTGCCCAGGCATGTGAAATCCATAGATTAGGGCCTAATCTATTTATAAAAATTTACTGATTTCCTTTTATGAACAAACTAAGCAAAATCTTTGAAATTGTTGCATGTTGCGTTTATATTTTTGTTCAGTATACTTTCCTATGACTGTAAGTCGCTTTGGATAAAAGCGTCTGCTAAATGGCATATTATTATTATTATTATTATTATAACCCTAAATAATATACAAGATCAGAGTATTTCTAATCTACCAATTGGTGCTGAAAATGAGACAAATAGGCATGTATTTGCTTTCTTTCATTGATCCCTAACATTTTGAACCGTTCTCTCCATATAGTGAGTCTGTCGAGAAAATTCTAATTAAAAGGTACACCAAATTTAAAGGGATGGCTTTAGTTAAATGTACTGAAAACCCTATTGAATGAAAACTCCACGAGAAAATCTGTTGGCCAGCAAGTGGGAGGGTTTTCAGCGGTTGAATTACATTTATGTAGCACGAGCAAGGGAACCACGGCTGCAAAGCCCATTACGCACCTTCATAAGGTAAGTGTGAATACCAACTACTGAGAAGTGGGAAAGGCGTAAATGTTTTAAGTCTGAATCGGGCCCTATGTGATCAAGCTTGGCGATTCTTCTGCGCCTTGCTTTGCTCCTTAAACTAGTCCTCCCAAAAACTGGATGTCTTTACTTCTTGCTGCGGTGGTGTGCTGCCATCTTTACTTCTTGCTGCGGTGGTGTGCTGCCATCTTTACTTCTTGCTGCGGTGGTGTGCTGCCATCTTTACTTATTGCTGCGGTGGTGTGCTGCCATCTTTACTTCTTGCTGCGGTGGTGTGCTGCCATCTTTACTTCTTGCTGCGGTGGTGTGCTGCCATCTTTACTTCTTGCTGCGGTGGTGTGCTGCCATCTTTACTTCTTGCCGCGGTGGTGTGCTGCCATCTTTACTTCTTGCTGCGGTAGTGTGCTGCCACCACCAGGTAGCTCTCTGGGGTGAGGTCCTTGGTGTTGGGGGACATGGGAGAGGTCTTCCCATCCACTCTGGAGATCTGGAGCATCCGACATGGGTCGTGTTTCAGCAGGTAGCTCTCAAAGGTCTCCCAGCCTCCTCCGACACGCACCATCACATGCTTGTTGTGTAGCATCTAGGAGAAGAAGAATATTACTTTATTGTCCAGTCAGTGTTCACCAATGTTCTGCTTTATCCCAGGCAAGGCATGTAGAAACTGGGATAACCTTTAGCTGACAATATAATTTCATGGTGTAGTACAGGGCTATTCAAATCCGATCCTGGAGGTCCAGAATACTGCTGATTTTCTGTTCTACCCTGATGATTAATAGCAACCACCTGGTGTCCCAGGTCTAAATCAGACCTTGATTAGAGGGGAACAATAAAAATCACAATGGAACTGGCTTTGAGGTCCAGATTTGAAATTGCCTTTTTTATTAGTTGGAAATGTTACTCTAGAATCCATAGCTACTACTACAACACTGAACAAAAATATCAACGCAACATGTGAAGTGTTGTTCCCATGTTTCATGAGCTGAAATAAAAAAAATCACAGAAATTTTCCATACGCAGAAAAACGTATTTCTCTCAAATTCTGTGCACACATTTGTTTACATCCCTGTTAGTGAGCATTTCTCCTTTCCAAGATAATCCATCCACTTGACAGGTGTGGCATATCAAGAAGCATGATCATTACACAGGTGCACCTTGTGCTGGGGTCAATAAAAAGGCCACTCTAAAATGTGCAGTTTTGTCACACAACACAAAGCCACAGATGTCTCAAGTTTTGAGGGAGCGTTCAATTGGTGTGCTGACTGCAGGAATGTCCACCAGAGCTGTTGCCAGAGAATTTAATGTTAATTTCTCTACCATAAGCCTCCTCCAATGTCGTTTTAGAGAATTTGGCAGTACGTCCAACCAGCCTCACAACCGCAGACCACGTGTAACCACGCCAGCCCAGGACCTCCACATCCGGCTTCTTCACCTGCGGGATCATCTGAGACAAGCCACCCTGACAGCTGATGAAACTGAGGAGTATTTCTGTCTGTAATAAAGCCCTTTTGTTGGAGAAAAAAAACGTATTCTGATTGGCTGGGCCTTGCTCCCCAGTGGGTGGGCCAGTCTCCCAAGTGGGTGGGCCTACCCAGGCCCACCCATGGCTGCGCCCCTTGCCCAGTCATGTGAAATCCATAGATTAGGGCGTCATTTATTTATTTCAATTGACTGACTTCCTTAAATGAACTGTAACTCAGTCAAATCTTTGAAATTGTTGCATGTTGCTTTTAATAGTTTTTTGTTCAGTTCAATAGTTTGCACATTATTAACAATGGCATTGTTGGATTCCTTTTCACTACTAAATGACTCAAAACTAGAACATGCTGTGGTTAACCAATACATTGTAATGTGGGCTGCATTTTATATATCAATATTCAAGTTACAACTGTTTGTCCACTCATGCTGCTTGCTACATATTACACATTTCCTGGGTGTGTTGGGTACCATGGCAACCTCCTTACGCCACACCAATAAATAGCAGGAGGGAGAAATAAAAAGGCGCTGCCGTTGTCGTCGGACACAAACGTTTATTTTACTATCCTTGTTGGACCCAAACAATTTGATTCTCATTCAAAGTCCTATTTTCCCTAACCCCAAAACCTAACCCTAACTTCTAACTCTATCCGCTAAGCCTAAAATAGGCTTTTTCCTTGTGCGGACCAGAAAAATGTCCCCACTTGTCTGAATTTTCCTTGTTTTACTATAGTAAAACCAAACACAAACACAAAAAAAATGTCTATAACTTTCATACGTTGTGTTTTAACTGCATGGGAAACAGGTCATACGTTGTGTTTTAACTGCATGGGAAACAGGTCATACGTTGTGTTTGAACTGCATGGGAAACAGGTCATACGTTGTGTTTTAACTGCATGGGAAACAGGTAATACGTTGTGTTTTAACTGCATGGGAAACAGGTCATACGTTGTGTTTTAACTGCATGGGAAACAGGTCATACGTTGTGTTTTAACTGCATGGGAAACAGGTCATACGTTGTGTTTTAACTGCATGGGAAACAGGTCATACGTTGTGTTTTAACTGCATGGGAAACAGGTCATACGTTGTGTTTTAACTGCATGGGAAACAGGTCACACGTTGTGTTTTAACTGCATGGGAAACAGGTCATACGTTGTGTTTTAACTGCATGGGAAACAGGTCATACGTTGTGTTTTAACTGCATGGGAAACAGGTCATACGTTGTGTTTTAACTGCATGGGAAACAGGTCATACGTTGTGTTTTAACTGCATGGGAAACAGGTCATACGTTGTGTTTTAACTGCATGGGAAACAGGTCATACGAATGCTACTAATGGCATGATATAAACAACAAGATAACAAATCAGATCGGAAGCTCTTTCAAACACGAGCTTTACAATTCAAGCAGCTAAAACCATTAGAGTGTCACTGACAGGAAGAACCAGTTTGACCCAGTGCAGGCATAAAGCCAAAACACTATATATACACAGGCATACTGCTGGTTGTTGCTGACTGTTGGCCTTTAATGGGACCGCTGAAGCGTGCTGAAGCGTGTAGCGTGTAAAAATAGTCTGTCCTCGGTTGCAACGCTCACTACCGAGTTCCAAACTGCCTCTGGAAGCAACGTCAGCACAAGAACTGTTCGTCGGCAGCTTCGTGAAATGGGTTTCCATGGCCGAGCAGCCGCACACAAGCCTAACATCACCATGCGCAACGCCAAGCGTCGGCTGGAGTGGTGAAAAGCTCGCCGCCATTGGACTGTGGAGCAGTGGAAACGCGTTCTCTGGAGCGATGAATCACGCTTCACCATCTGGCAGTCCAACGGACGAATCTGGGTTTGGTGGATGCCAAGAGAACGCTACCTGCCCGAATGCATAGTGTCAACTGTAAAGTTTGGTGGAGGAGGAATAATGGTCTGGGGCTGTTCTTCATGGTTCTGGCTAGGCCCCTTAGTTCCAGTGAAGGGAAATCTTAACTCTACAGCATTCAATGACATTCTAGACGATTCTGTGCTTCCAACTTTGTGGCAACAGTTTGGGAAAGGCCCTTTCCTGTTTCAGCACAAAAGCGAGGTCCATACAGAAATGGCTTGTTGAGATCAGTGTGGAAGAACTCGACTGGCCTGCACAGAGCCCTGACCTCAACCCCATCGAACGCCTTTGGGATGAATTGGAACGCCGACTGCGAGCCAGGCCTAATCGGCCCCCCAACATCAGTGCCCGACTTCACTAATGCTCATGGCTGAATGGAAGTGGAAAGCCTTCCCAGAAGAGTGGAGGCTGTTATAGCAGCAAAGGGGGGGACCAACTCCATATTAATGCCCATGATTTTGGAATGAGATGTTCGGCGAGCAGGGGTCCACATACTTTTTACTAGTGTATGTAGCTCGCCTCCAGCAGCATAATATAATAACATTAAACATTTATAAGGCTCTTAACAGAATCAATCAACAGTCCATTGGCAGGGCAGTGGTTCCAATCATGACAGTATGACCCCCGGCTCTGTGACTAGGGAATATAATGGGCTTTTGGTACAGAGGCATTTTCAATCATGAATCTATGGTGCAGGGAGACAGGGGGGACGCCGGCTAGATCTGTACCCAGGACAGAGAGAGGGGAGCCTTGGGGTGGTCTTGCGGCCTCCTGTGATCTCAAAGTATCAGATTGGTCAGTCCCCTCAGTAGAGGTACAACAAATTAATTTACTCAGAGGGCTGAGAAGGTCAGTCTCCACTGACTGACTGCTTGTGGAAGGCCAAGGGACTATTCATTCTTCTATATACTGCATACACTACAGTCAGCCTACATCGTTGGCTTTTTAGCTGGAGGATAAGGGACCGGCTTTGTTTTGTATATGCCTACATCAGTCACTGGCTTCGTCAATAAGTGATGTCAATAAGTCCCCACAGTGACCGTACATACAGTGAGGGGAAAAAAGTATTTGATCCCCTGCTGATTTTGTACGTTTGCCCACTGACAAAGACATGATCAGTCTATAATTTTAATGGTAGGTTTATTTGAACATTGAGAGACAGAATAAATAAAAAAAATCCAGAAAAACGCATGTCAAAAATGTTATAAATTGATTTGCATTTTAAATGAGGGAAATAAGTATTTGATCCCCTCTCAATCAGATTTCTGGCTCCCAGGTGTCTTTTATACAGGTAACGAGCTGAGATTAGGAGCACACTCTTAAAGGGAGTGCTTCTAATCTCAGCTTGTTACCTGTATGAAATACACCTGTCCACAGAAGCAATCAATCAATCAATCAGATTCCAAACTCTCCACCATGGCCAAGACCAAAGAGCTCTCCAAGGATGTCAGGGACAAGATTGTAGACCTACACAAGGCTGGAATGGGCTACAAGACCATCGCAAAGCAGCTTGGTGAGAAGGTGACAACAGTTGGTGCGATTATTCGCAAATGGAAGAAACACAAAATAACTGTCAATCTCCCTCGGCCTGGGGCTCCATGCAAGATCTCACCTTGTGGAGTTGCAATGATCATGAGAACGGTGAGGAATCAGCCCAGAACTACATGGGAGGATCTTGTCAATGATCTTAAGGCAGCTGGGACCATAGTCACCAAGAAAACAATTGGTAATAATAATAATAATAATATGCCATTTAGCAGACACTTTTATCCAAAGCGACTTACAGTCATGCGTGCATACATTTTTGTGTATGGGTGGTCCCGGGGATCGAACCCACTACCTTGGCGTTACAAGCGCCGTGCTCTACCAGCTGAGCTACAGAGGACCACACTACGCCGTGAAGGACTGAAATCCTGCAGCGCCCGCAAGGTCCCCCTGCTCAAGAAAGCACATATACAGGCCCATCTGAAGTTTGCCAATAAACATCTGAATGAGTCAGAGGAGATCTGGGTGAAAGTGTTGTGGTCAGATGAGACCAAAATCGAGCTCTTTGGCATCAACTCAACTCGCCGTGTTTGGAGGAGGAGGAATGCTGCCTATGACCCCAAGAACACCATCCCCACCGTCAAACATGGAGGTGGAAACATTATGCTTTGGAGTGTTTTTCTGCTAAGGGGACAGGACAACTTCACCGCATCAAAGCGACGATGGACGGGGCCATGTATCGTCAAATCTTGGGTGAGAACCTCCTTCCCTCAGCCAGGGCATTGAAAATGGGTCGTGGATGGATATTCCAGCATAACAATGACCCAAAACACATGGCCAAGGCAACAAAGAACTGTCTCAAGAAGAAGCACATTAAGGTCCTGGAGTGGCCTAGCCAGTCTCCAGACCTTAATCCCATAGAAAATCTGTGGAGGGAGTTGAAGGTTCGAGTTGCCAAACGTCAGCCTCGAAACCTTAATGACTTGGAGAAGATCTGCAAAGAGGATTGGGACAAAATCCCTCCTGAGATGTGTGCAAACCTGGTGGCCAACTACAAGAAATGTCTGACCTCTGTGATTGCCAACAAGGGTTTTGCCACCAAGTATAAGTCCTGTTTTGCAGAGGGGTCAAATACTTATTTCCCTCATTAAAATGCAAATACATTTATAACATTTTTGACATGCGTTTTTCTGGATTTTTTTGTTGTTCTGTCTCTCACTGTTCAAATAAACCTACCATTAAAATTATAGACTGATCATTTCTTTGTCAGTGGGCAAACGTACAAAATCAGCAGGGGATCAAATACTTTTTTCCCTTACTGTACATACCCCAACCAGACGCCATGGATTACAGGCAACATCCGCACTGAGCTAAAGGGTAGAGCTACCGCTTTCAAGGAGCGGGACTCTAACCCGGAAGTTTATAAGAAATCCCGCTATGCCCTCCGACGAACCATCAAACAGGCAAAGAGTCAATACAGGACTAAGATTGAATCGTACTACACAGGCTCCGACGCTCGTCAGATGTGACAGGGCTTGCAAACTATTACGGACTACAAAGGGAAGCACAGCCGTGAGCTTCCCAGTGACACGAGCGTACCAGACGAGCTAAACCACTTCTAACAGTCATAGACTGTTCTCTCTGCTACCGCACGGCAAGCGGTACCGGAGCGCCAAGTCTAGGTCCAAGAGGCTTCTAAACAGCTTCTACCCCCAAGCCATAAGACTCCTGATCATCTAATCAAATGGCTACCCAGACTATTTTCTACCCCCAAGCCATAAGACCCCCCCCCCCCTTTTACGCTGCTGCTACTCTGTTTATTATCTATGCATAGTCACTTTAACTCTAACCACATGTACATATTACCTCAATTACCTCGACTAACCGGTGCCCCCGCACATTGACTCTGTACCGGTACCCCCTGTATATAGCCTCCCTACTGTTATTTCACATTGACTCTGTACCGGTACCCCCTGTATATAGCCTCCCTACTGTTATTTCACATTGACTCTGTACCGGTACCCCCTGTATATAGCCTCCCTACTGTTATTTCACATTGACTCTGTACCGGTACCCCCCTGTATATAGCCTCCCTACTGTTATTTCACATTGACTCTGTACCGGTACCCCCTGTATATAGCCTCCCTACTGTTATTTCACATTGACTCTGTACCGGTACCCACTGTATATAGCCTCCCTACTGTTATTTCACATTGACTCTGTACCGGTACCCCCCTGTATATAGCCTCCCTACTGTTATTTCACATTGACTCTGTACCGGTACCCCCTGTATATAGCCTCCCTACTGTTATTTCACATTGACTCTGTACCGGTACCCCCTGTATATAGCCTCCCTACTGTTATTTCACATTGACTCTGTACCGGTACCCCCTGTATATAGCCTCCCTACTGTTATTTCACATTGACTCTGTACCGGTACCCCCTGTATATAGCCTCCCTACTGTTATTTCCCATTGACTCTGTACCGGTACCCCCTGTATATAGCCTCCCTACTGTTATTTCACATTGACTCTGTACCGGTACCCCCTGTATATAGTCTCACTACTGTTATTCTACTGCTGCTCTTTAATTATTTGTTATTTTTTCTTATTTTTTACTTATATATTTTTTACTTAACACTTATTTTTCTTAAAACTGCATTGTTGGTTAAGGGCTTGTAAGTAAGCATTTCACTGTTGTTTTCGGCGCATGTGACAAATAAAATGTGATTTGATTTGATCCTTGTCTTTCTCCTGAAGGACATGATTGCATTGCACCACAACCCCTTTTTATTTTGTCTTCAGATGACTGTGGGCTGAAAATGAATTCCTCTCCTAGCAAAGGATGATATTTCTGACCTGTCAGCAATGCATTGTATTGGAGAAGAGGCAGAGTGGAGAGCGAGAGAGAGGGGGAGAGCGAGAGTGAGGGGGAGAGTGAGAGAGAGAGAGAGGGAGAGAGAGAGAGAGAGGGAGAGAGAGGGGGAGAGCGAGAGAGAGGGAGAGAGGAGAGAGGGAGAGCGAAAGAGAGGGGGAGATGAGAGAGAGAAGAGAGAGGAGAGAGAGAGAGGAGAGGGAGAGAGAGAGCGAGAGAGAGAGAGAGCGAGAGGAGAGAGAGAGAGGGGGGGGGGGGGGGGGGGGTGAAAAAGGGAGAGGGAGGAGCCATTCTGCAGGAATTTTAACTAAACCATCCCTCTCAGTGAAGGGAGAGCGCTGTGCTGAGAGGTTGAGGGTCACAACTGTGACCTGCTGGAATTGTCTAGCAGGAAGCTCTCATATAAAACTCACAGTAACATACGTTCCGTTCCATCCAACACTCTAGAGTCTAAGAGGTGCATTCTTGGGAATCCAATATGAACAGCCATTGGTAAAAAAGAATCAAGACTCTCGCCTTGGTTGTGACTTGTCCTTGGTTGCTCAGCAACTCATGTATGGCTGAAAGAAACACTGTCTATCGTACAAAAGGCAGAGAATGCTGGGTATTCACATTTTGCGCGATAGAACATATTTTCTTGGGGGAAAGCTTCCAGCTAGATAGACACTGTAGATCTAGCACATCTTGGATGGTAATTTCAGTGGATATTTCTCTCCTCCTCCTATCTCCTTTTCGTTTTGTGATTTTCATGTCATGATCAGTGCACCGATGTTCACTGTATATTTCAGCTATCTGTCAGTAGAGGACACCATCGGACCAAAAGGTTTATTACAGACCCTGAACACTGGTCCATGTCCGGTGAAAACCAGACTGACGTTCAGAACCTCTCTTATTCTCCAGTTAATGATCCTTACAGAGATATCCAACCAGAAGCTGCGGTACCAGTAGATGGTGGATTGTCAGCACATCACAGTCCAGATCCTCCTGCCACAGCATCCTCGTTCTCAGACCAGAATCCTGGTTTGGGGTTGCCAAGTAACCGAGATCCCAAGGGCACCAGCGCTACCTCACCGATCTGTCCTTGTTAATAGACTTCATTGGTGAAAGGTGCTTTTTGCAAGGTCTGTTTGAGGTACAGCATTTATTTAGCTACATAAGAAAATATGTATTTTATGAAAATGGAGAGGATTATGAATAAGTGCAGTTAGCTCAATGGCAACAATAATAGCATTATCCTTAAGCATCTTTATATAATCCTATGGATTATTTACCAAGCCTGTTGGATTGATCCTGAGAGCTCTCTTATCCCAGTACACTGGTCCTCTGTAGCTCAATTGGTAGAGCATGGCGCTTGCAACGCCAGGGTAGTGGGTTCGATCCCCGGGACCACCCATACGTAAAAATGTATGCGCACATGACTGTAAGTCGCTTTGGATAAAATGCGTCTGCTAAATGGCATATTGTAGTGGGTGAACCAGAACCACTGGTTGGCCCATAGAGGTAGAAAGAGGAGTCTAGATGAACAATGCAAGGACAAAGAGGAGTCCTCTTTCTATCTCTATGGGTTGGCCTCTTAGCCTACAGACATAGTCGGAATACCATCGCTAGTCAATTAAACCTCACAGCAGCAGAGGAGCTGCTACCAGCAGAGACAATGGGATGTCTGTCATCCCACAGTCAGGCAGTCCAAATATCAACACACTGCAATGTGCACTGTAATGGTATGAATGTGGCCCTTGTCCCAAATGGCACCCTATTAGTTAGCGCACTATTAATGACCCGGGGGGGCCCTGGTGAAAAGTAGTGCACTATACAGGGGAGTAGGGTGCTATTTGGGGCACACCCTGTGACCTTACATTGAGATAAGGTCCCGTGTAGCTCAGTTGGTAGAGCATGGCGCTTGCAACGGCAGGGGTTGTGGGTTTGATTCCCACGGGGGGGGGGGCAGTATGAAAACTGTATGCACTCACTAACTGTAAGTCGCTCTGGATAAGAGCGTCTGCTAAATGACTAAAACGTTAAATGTAAATAAGGAACCTTATTGTTGAAACCCCATATCAGCCTGACTAAATCCTGACTAAAGTGACAGTTCAATAAACAATGAAGTCTGTGGGTCAGCCAAAATCCAGACTCATTAAAAATTCAGACTCATCAAATCTCAGAACAATGAGAAAAGAGTGGGTTTGCAATGTGGACAGAATAGGCTGAGTCATTCAACAGCCATCTGTAGTCATAGATGGTCTATGGACACTGAGGAGCAATGGGCCTAAGGGAGTAAGGAATTCTGTAGACGGCATACAACTCATATTCATAACTGGTGTGTCAACTCATAAAATATATATGATATTATACTATGGTCTAAATACTGTAGTATTTTTTTTTTTTTTTTCTTCATTATTATTTTTATTATTTATTTGAGGGGGGTAGATCAGCTTTGATATTGCAGATAGATTGTAACTTCCATCAATGTAATTGTCTGCATCACTTCCTATCCCCCATATGTTTTTTTCTCTCGCAAATATATATATATACAGTGGGGAAAAAAAGTATTTAGTCAGCCACCAATTGTGCAAGTTCTCCCACTTAAAAAGATGAGAGAGGCCTGTAATTTTCATCATAGGTACACGTCAACTATGACAGACAAATTGAGATTTTCTTTTACAGAAAATCACATTGTAGGATTTTTTATGAATTTATTTGCAAATTATGGTGGAAAATAAGTATTTGGTCACCTACAAACAAGCAAGATTTCTGGCTCTCACAGACCTGTAACTTCTTCTTTATGAGGCTCCTCTGTCCTCCACTCGTTACCTGTATTAATGGCACCTGTTTGAACTTGTTATCAGTATAAAAGACACCTGTCCACAACCTCAAACAGTCACACTCCAAACTCCACTATGGCCAAGACCAAAGAGCTGTCAAAGGACACCAGAAACAAAATTGTAGACCTGCACCAGGCTGGGAAGACTGAATCTGCAATAGGTAAGCAGCTTGGTTTGAAGAAATCAACTGTGGGAGCAATTATTAGGAAATGGAAGACATACAAGACCACTGATAATCTCCCTCGATCTGGGGCTCCACGCAAGATCTCACCCCGTGGGGTCAAAATGATCACAAGAACGGTGAGCAAAAATCCCAGAACCACACGGGGGGACCTAGTGAATGACCTGCAGAGAGCTGGGACCAAAGTAACAAAGCCTACCATCAGTAACACACTACGCCGCCAGGGACTCAAATCCTGCCGTGCAAGACGTGTCCCCCTGCTTAAGCCAGTACATGTCCAGGCCCGTCTGAAGTTTGCTAGAGTGCATTTGGATGATCCAGAAGAGGATTGGGAGAATGTCATATGGTCAGATGAAACCAAAATAGAACTTTTTGGTAAAAACTCAACTCGTCGTGTTTGGAGGACAAAGAATGCTGAGTTGCATCCAAAGAACACCATACCTACTGTGAAGCATGGGGGTGGAAACATCATGCTTTGGGGCTGTTTTTCTGCAAAGGGACCAGGACGACTGATCCGTGTAAAGGAAAGAATGAATGGGGCCATGTATCGTGAGATTTTGAGTGAAAACCTCCTTCCATCAGCAAGGGCATTGAAGATGAAACGTGGCTGTGTCTTTCAGCATGACAATGATCCCAAGTAAGCATTTCATTGTAAGGTGTAAACCTGTTGTATTCGGCGCATGTGACAAATCAAATTTGATTTGATCCCACCTAACCCAAAACATTTGGTCAAAGCTATTTCGGTAGTTACAGTCCAAGCCCAATTTAAAGTCCAGCTGCCTGCTAGCTATGTGGCTGAACCGTGCGTAACTAGAAAATCATGTTAGAAAAACAAGGTTCTTGTTCCAGAGGTTGGTCCAGTGGTTAATCCTCCTTCATTTCACACCGTCTCAACAAACAACAACAAAATACCAAAAGGGAAGGGGAGATCCATTCCCCTTTCAACAAGCAAAAACAAGGTTATTGTGTAACAAGTTCTAAGATGAGGTGTCACCCACCCTGATGAAGAGCATCTTCTCCCCGACCCGGTAGCGGCCCTGGGCCTGTCTCTCCACACAGAACCTATTGGGACACTTGCAGGGAGGGTCCTCAGAGATATGCTTTACCTGAAACACACACACACACACACACACACACACTTTAAATACTTTATTTGAATCCACAAATTCATACAATGAGGATTGTAACGTTTCAGGACAGAGATATCTGGACCCCTAGGGAAACAGACAGCACCTTCTGGACCCCTGGGGAAACAGACAGCACCTTCTGGACCCCTGGGGAAACAGACAGCACCTTCTGGACCCCTGGGGAAACAGACAGCACCTTCTGGATCCCTGGGGAAACAGACAGCACCTTCTGGACCCCTGGGGAAACAGACAGCACCTTCTGGACCCATGGGGAAACAGACAGCACCTTCTGGACCCCTGGGGAAACAGACAGCACCTTCTAGACCCCTGGGGAAACAGACAGCACCTTCTGGATCCCTGGGGAAACAGACAGCACCTTCTGGACCCCTGGGGAAACAGACAGCACCTTCTGGACCCCTGGGGAAACAGACAGCACCTTCTGGATCCCTGGGGAAACAGACAGCACCTTCTGGACCCCTGGGGAAACAGACAGCACCTTCTGGACCCCTAGGGAAACAGACAACACCTTCTGGATCCCTGGGGAAACGGACAGCACCTTCTGGACCCCTGGGGAAACAGACAGCACCTTCTGGACCCCTAGGGAAACAGACAACACCTTCTCCTCCACACAGCAAGGCTGCCCATGACTGCTGATACAGAACAGTACCTCTCTACCCTCATCTTATGTAGGCCTGCTATCTGAAGGCCAGGTACGGTCAGCCTGTGAACATGACCCAGACTGCTATCTGAAGGCCAGGTACGGTCAGCCTGTGAACATGTCCCAGACTGCTATCTGAAGGCCAGGTACGGTCAGCCTGTGAACATGTCCCAGACTGCTATCTGAAGGCCAGGTATGGTCAGCCTGTGAACATGTCCCAGACTGCTATCTGAAGGCCAGGTACGGTCAGCCTGTGAACACGGCCCAGACTGCTATCTGAAGGCCAGGTACGGTCAGCCTGTGAACACGGCCCAGACTGCTATCTGAAGGCCAGGTACGGTCAGCCTGTGAACATGACCCAGACTTCCCAATATCACCACAGTAAGCCTGCACTGATATCCAAGGCTGTTCAGGCGTGACGAGGGGCTGGTATTTAAGCAGCTCGTCAGAAAAGGCCTGTTCAGGCGTGACGAGGGGCTGGTATTTAAACAGCTCGTCAGAAAAGGCCTGTTCAGGCGTGACGAGGGGCTGGTATTTAAACAGCTCGTCAGAAAAGGCCTGTTCAGGCGTGACGAGGGGCTGGTATTTAAACAGCTCGTCAGAAAAGGCCTGTTCAGGCGTGATGAGGGGCTGGTATTTAAGCAGCTCGTCAGAAAAGGCCTGTTCAGGCGTGACGAGGGGGCTGGTATTTAAGCAGCTCGTCAGAAAAGGCCTGTTCAGGCGTGATGAGGGGCTGGTATTTAAGCAGCTCGTCAGAAAAGGCCTGTTCAGGCGTGACGAGGGGCTGGTATTTAAACAGCTTGTCAGAAAAGGCCTGTTCAGGCGTGATGAGTGTTTGCTTGTTTACTGTTTTTGTGGGGACAAATTACTGGAAACCCTTTAAGAAATTCCCCAAAATGTCCATGGAAAAGTTCACATTCCCTGAAATTCCAGGAATTTTGCCACCCTACTCACAGCATCATCCAACAGCTTCCCTGTGCTCTTCTTGCTAGATGACGAGCACTTCATAGGAGAGGGGGATGGAGAGGGGGATGGAGAGAGGGAGACAGGTAGAGGTAGAGGTGCTTTCTCCTCCTGTTCTATCTCCTTCTCCAGCTTGATAAGCCCCGGAGGCTCCACGTTGTACCTAAAGAAGGAGACAATAGGATAACAGTTTACATTAAGGTATACATTACTTAAGGGATAATCAACGAGGGGCTATGCGTTCTATGGAAAATAATGAACGACGTGGAAGGTGTGTTCTGACCTTCCATGGAGTTGCATTATTTTCCAGAGAACACACAGAGCCCCGAGTTGATTATCCCTTTTATACCATGGCTTTAATTTAACAAATTTCTGCTAGAAATGTGTTCATTTGCCGGTAGAAATGTGAAGTAGCTAGCAAGTTTACTAGATAGCTATAGTAGTTGCCGTGGTAACCAAACAAACAGACTTGCTAGTTTAGCTAACCATACCATCAGTCCTAGCTTGCTATTATGAAAATCGAATTCAACAATGCCAATAATGTTTTCAATTCAACTTTTGCTTTCAAAAGCAGCTCAAACATAGAACATGTAAGAATGAACTATAGCCATTGAATTCTGCCGTGGAAATATATTGTGTGTTATAGGGAATTATACAACGGGCGGGTCTAATCCTAAATGCTGATTGGTTAAAACCGCATTCCAGCCGGTGTCTATTCCACAAGTTACCACCGGCTAAATCTATGACGTTAAAATGCCTATTTACTCTGTGACAGAGCTCCAGAGTTCCTCTGTGGAGATGAGAGAACCTTCCAGAAGGACAACCATCTCTGTAGCACCACCAATCAGGCTTTTATGATAGAGTGGCCAGACGGAAGCCACTCCTCAGTAAAAGGTACATGACAGCCCGCTTGGAGTTTGCCAAAAGGCACCTAAAGGACTCAGACCATGAGAAACAAGATTCTCTGGTCTGATGAAACCAAGATTGAACTCTTTGGCCTGAATGCCAAGCGTCACGTCTGGAGGAAACCTGGCACCATCCCTACGGTGAAGCATGTTGGTGGCAGCATCATGCTGTGGGGATGTTTTTCAGTGGCAGGGACTGGGAAAGATGAACAGAGCAAAGTACAGAGAGATCCTTGATGAAAACCTGCTCCAGAGCGCTCAGGACCTCAGACTGGGGCGAAGGTTCACCTTCCAACAGGACAATGACCCTAAGCACACAGCCAAGACAACACAGGAGTGGCTTCGGGACAAGTCTCTGAATGTCCTTGAGTGGCCCAGCCAGAGTCCGGACTTGAACCCAATCAAACATCTCTGGAGAGACCTGAAAATAGCTGTGCAGTGACGCTCCCCATCCAACCTGACAGAGCTTGAGAGGATCTGCAGAGAAGAATGGGAGAAACTCCCCAAATACAGGTGTGCCAAGCTTGTAGCGTCATACCCAAGAAGACTTGAGACTGTAATCGCTGCCAAAGATGCTTCAACAAAGTACTGACTAAAGGGTCTGAATACTTATGTAAATGTGATATTTCAGTTTATCTTTTTTTAAATAAATTTGCAAAAATATCTAAAAACCTGTTTTTGCTTTGTCATTATGGGGTATTGTGTGTAGATTGATGTGGGGGGGAAAAAACTATTGAATCCATTTTAGAATAAGGCTGTAACGTAACAAAATGTGGAAGAAGTCAAGGGGTCTGAATACTTTCCGAATGCACTGTATACCACTGCAGCATGGGGGTTGAATCTGGCCCACTGCTATTTCAGCACTCTCTCCTCTACAATTCATCTCTAGCTCTCTCTCTATCCAAAAAAAACTAAAAATATGTTAGGAGTGGGACTGCCCCACTCTTTTAGATTGATTTTATTTTACAGACTGAGGATAATCGTTTCTGAGAGGATGTAATCAAAGGATAATTACATTTACATTTACGTCATTTAGCAGACGCTCTTATCCAGAGCGACTTACAGTTAGTGAATACATATCTTTTTTTCATACTGGCCCCCCGTGGGAATCGAACCCACAACCCTGGCGTTGCAAACGCCATGCTCTACCAACTGAGCTACATCCCCTGCCGGCCATTCCCTCCCCTACCCTGGACGACGCTGGGCCAATTGTGCGCCGCCCCATGAGTCTCCCGGTCGGCTGCGACAGAGCCTGGATTCGAACCAGGATCTCTAGTGGCACAGTTAGCACTGCGAGGCAGCGCCTTAGACCACTGCGCCACTCGGGAGCGCCACTCGGGAGCTCATTAAACGTATATTTAAATACACATGCATGTGATATATAACGTACATACAAATTAATTGAAATTGAAGGTATTTTAACGGAATAATTTAATAAAGGGAAAATCCCTTATCAATTATTTCTTACCGAGATGCTATCCTTCCCAGTTGTAGAAGACAGAGACACACTTCCCGTGGCTGTTTGTGAAGAACTAACGGGACAAAATCATTATAAAAAAGAGTGAATGATCTTCACCGTATTCCTTGCGACACATCTCAAATGACAGGGTGGTAATATTATCACATTAAAACTGTGTTAAAGTGATGTGGGAAAGTGGTTTAGAACCCTTACGTACATGCCAGTGGGTATGAGAGGAAATTAGAAGTGTTGTTTGCGATAAGTGGTGATTGCCTTATTGATATTGGTGTGGTAGCTTGAGTTGAACGTGAGTGTGGGCTTAAAACACAGCTACAGAAAATATTTTTTGAAGATCAACAAGCAGGAATTTCACGCTAAACTACATTTCTACAAACACAGCGACGGACAGTAGAGGTTTGATGGGCATATGACATGTGACACAGCACGCCATGCATCATGACAGCAATAGTTCTCCAAACCTGTTGTGGTACGCTACACCCGATGACGCACTATATTCGATCCATCACAGGGAGAAGAAGGGAAGTAGGAGAGAGAGACGGAACAGGATAGTTAGCTAGCTAGCCTGTCGTAACGCAATGTCCTTGTGACCACACTACTGGCCTTGGATTGACAATCAAGTTCTAATCTTTATTTTCTATTTTGTTTTTACCTTTATTTAACCGGTGCAAGTCAGTTAAAGAACAAATTCTTATTTACAATGACGGCCTACCCCGGGCCAAAACCCGGACGACGCTGGGCCAATTGTGCGCCGCCCCTATGGGGACTCCCCAATCACGGCCGGGTTGTGATACAGCCTGGAATCGAACCAGGGGGGGTCTGTAGTGACGCCTCAAGCACCGCTGCGCCACTCGGGAGCCCCTATTCTAGTCCTAAATGATCCATACTGTCTAGGAGCCAGCTGGCTGGGGTTGAAAGCAGAGAGGAATAAACCAACCGTCAGCCAGAAAACAGACTGGAGAGAAAACATGAGAATGGTCTGTACCTCTACCGCTGACAGGGTGCTTTCAGTCAGGTTTAAAAAGGAACATACCTGCTTGCTATTCTCATGCATATTTCAAGAGATCATCTGAGATCGTCTTCACATTAAATTCAGATAAACAGGGGTCACGTTCCAAATTGCACCCTATTCCCTAGATAGTGCACTACTTTTGACCAGGGCCCATAGGGATCTGATTGAAAGTAGTGCACAATGTAGGGAACAGGGTGCCATTTTGGGACACAGCCACATACTGCAGAACCTGAGCACTGACGTAGACTTTGACAGTATAAAAGAGAGCGACACTCCCCAGTGTGTGACTGCATACTGAGTAAAACATTTACGTTGCTCTACTTCCTGTCTCCAGACAGCTAACACCCCACGGTCTGTCTTCTCTCACTCTGTGTTTCCTGAGATACACATTACAGTCCATATCAGACATCTGGTAGACCAAGACAGTCACAGCGGTCCCCAAGACAGTCTGCTGTCCAAGTGGGTATTGTGTGAAGTCAGGCTATTGTGAGTGGACAACAGAAGAGGAGCTGGTGTAGAGAGGGAAATTAGGAATGGAGAGGGGGACAGGGGTGGGGAGCGAGGGGGACAGGGGTGGGGAGCGAGGGGGACAGGGGTGGGGAGAGAGGGGGACAGGGGTGGGGAGAGAGAGGGGACAGGGGTGGGGAGAGAGGGGGACAGGGGTGGGGAGAGAGAGGGGACAGGGGTGGGGAGAGAGGGGGACAGGGATGGGGAGAGAGGGGGACAGGGGTGGGGACAGGGGTGGGGAGAGAGGGGGACAGGGGTGGGGAGAGAGGGGGACAGGGGTGGGGAGAGAGGGGGACAGGGGTGGGGAGAGAGGGGGACAGGGGTGGGGAGAGAGAGGGGACAGGGGTGGGGAGAGAGGGGGACAGGGGTGGGGAGAGAGGGGGACAGGGGTGGGGAGAGAGGGGGACAGGGGTGGGGAGAGAGGGGGACAGGGGTGGGGAGAGGGGGGGACAGGGGTGGGGAGAGAGGGGGGAACAGGGGTGGGGAGAGAGGGGGACAGGGGTGGGGAGAGAGAGGGACAGGGGTGGGGAGAGAGGGGGACAGGGGTGGGGAGAGAGGGGGACAGGGGTGGGGAGAGAGGGGGACAGGGGTGGGGAGAGAGAGGGGGACAGGGGTGGGGAGAGAGAGGGGGACAGGGGTGGGGAGAGAGGGGGACAGGGGTGGGGAGAGAGGGGGACAGGGGTGGGGAGAGAGAGGGGGACAGGGGTGGGGAGAGAGGGGGACAGGGGTGGGGAGAGAAGGGGACAGGGGTGGGGAGAGAGGGGGACAGGGGTGGGGAGAGAGGGGGACAGGGGTGGGGAGGAAGTGGTGGTGGAGAGGTACCATATTCAGGACAGGGAGCCTAGTCTCCCTCCAGCATAATCCGGTTTTACAGAGTCTGAATCAGAATGATCTAAGAGATGCCTGTATCTCTCTCCCTGCGTCCCACCAGTCAGTCCACCACACATAGACAACGATCAGGGCCTGTCAAAAGTACTGCATTATAAAAGTGAATAGGGTTCCATTTGGGACACAAAGTGGGTCTATCGCCCTCCCTGGAAGTGCTGCTGACACTGAAACAGATCTGGACAAGGGCAAATGTATTCAAGGACACTGAAACCTGACTGACTGTGATCAGAGTGGTGTACTCTTCTCGCCAGGGTTGAGGTTAATTCCAATTTCAATTCAGTGAATTCAGGAGACTTTCAAATGCATTGTTCTATAACCTAATGAGAGGCAATTGAGATCACTGCAATTTGTTTGGTTGTGTTGTAGCTTGAAATAATCAATACAGAGCATTAATGCAAATGGACATGCATCCATACTCACCCAGTCCCTCAGACTCAAACAGACAGGTCTCTCCCACCCCCACCTGACGACACCAGCTCAGGAAGTTAGCTGTGTTGTCCCTAGCAAAGAAGGACCTGGAGGGAGCGCTGGCACGACACGGGATCCTCCGACACGGGATGGCCTGAGAGAGAGAGAGAGAGAGGTTAGGGTTAGTGGGAGAGAGAGGTTAGGTTTAGAGGGAGAGAGAGGATAGGGTTAGAGGGAGAGAGAGGATAGGGTTAGAGGGAGAGAGAGGTTAGGGTTAGGGTTAGGGTTAGGGTTAGAGGGAGAGAGGGAGAGAGGTTTGTCAGGTCATCCAGCAGCTCTTCATCCAGTGGTGCTGACCCTGTGCCTCTCAATGTGTGTCAGATGCAGGGAGAAAGGGCAGAAGACTCATTTCTGTTCCAACCAAGTATCTATTCTATTCTCAACAGAACGGCAAGGCTGTGATACGCCGTTATGATGTCATAGTGTAACAACCCTTCCCCAATGACAAGCGTTAAGATTTTCAGACAGTGACCACATAGCTAGATTTTCAGACAGTGACCTCATGGCTAGATGACATACTGTAGGTCTTCAGGCCCAACAGAAGCTGATCGGGCTTCATTGTTCCTTTCAGAGAAAAGCCAGTCCTTCTTAACTCAGTCTCAGACCGACGCTACCCCTAGTACATCTGCCGTCTGCACAGACTTCAGATTTCTTCTCCATCTCTGGTTTCAGCTCTTGATCAAGGAGCTTTTCAGTTCGCAGATCAATATGGTAGATGGTTGCTGGGAGGGGAAACCAAGCGAGGCAGAAGGGGAAGGTTACTACTCCACCAGGCCTGGTCTGGTCTGATTTGAGGATCAAATGACACTGCAGGCTACACGCAGGTAGCAGCCCCCCCCACACCAAACCTGGGTTCAAATACTTTTTGAACATATATTTCAAATATTTGTCCTTGATTGAGTTTGTTTTGGCTTAATGGAATCAATGAAATAGTCCCAAAAGTGCAAACCTCAACCATCAGGGACTCCAGACAGGCTAAAGCAAATGCTTAAAGTATTTGAACAATTCAAATAGTATTTGAACCCAGGTTTCAGGTCTTCCCCCCCACCCGTTGGGCCTGTGGCTTCGTTAAGGGAGATTTATGCTCCTTGCTGTGGTTTAAAACAGGATGTGTGCTTCTGACTACGAGCTGAGAGAAACGCTGCGTCCCAAATGGCACCCGATTCCCTATATAGTGCACTACTTTGCCCTGGTCAAAAGTAGTGCACTGTATAGGGAATCGGGTGCCATTTGGGATGCAGACAAAGGAAGGTGCAACGAGGTCATGGTGGGACAATGCAGTGTTTTCTTTCTTTTGGGGGGTTTTCCTTGCTTTCAAGGCTCTCCTAGCTGGCTCCTCTCTGGGAGGGAGTCTCTGCTATGGCTGCAATATCTCACGTTCTTTGGGCGAAGGTTATGCCCACATTGTTTTAGTATGAGCTACCCTGGAAACGACCAACTCAGTGGCCTTATAGTTATAGTATCCGGCACTCAGCATTAAGGAGACAGATTGGGGGTAAGGCCCTGCGATAGACTAGCATCCTGTCCAGGGGGTGGCTCATGCAAGGCTACTTACTACATTGGACACTGTAACTACCTGCAGAACCCTCCTCTCCTCCAGCTACCTGCAGAACCCTCCTCTCCTCCAGCTACCTGCAGAACCCTCCTCTCCTCTTGTTGGAGTTCCTACATATGCCGAGCACTTGTTGGCTGCTTTTCCTTCACTCTGCGGTCCGACTCATCCCAAACCATCTCAATGTCATTGAGGTCAGGTGATTGTGGAGGCCAGGTCATCTGATGCAGCACTCCATCGCTCTCCTTCTTGGTAAAATTGCCCTTACACAGCCTGGAGGTGTGTTGGGTCATTGTACTGTTGAAAAACAAATGATAGTCCCTCTAAGCCCAAACCAGATGGGATGGCGCATCGCTGCAGAATGCTGTGGTAGCCATGCTGGTTAAGTGTGCCTTGAATTCTAAATAAATCACAGACAGTGTCACCAGCAAAGCACCCCCACACCATAACACCTCCTCCTCCATGCTTTACGGTGGGAAATACACATGCAGAGATCATCCATTCACCCACACCGCGTCTCACAAAGACATGGCGGTTGGAACCAAAAATCTCCAATTTGGACTCCAGACTAAAGGACACATTTCCACCGGTCTAATGTCCATTGCTCGTGTTTCTTGGCCCAAGCAAATCTCTTCTTCTTATTGGTGTCCTTTAGTAGTGGTTTCTTTGCAGCAATTCGACCATGAAGGCCTGATTCACACAGTCTCCTCTGAACAGTTGATGTTGAGATGTGTCTGTTACTTGAACTCTGTGAAGCATTTATTTGGGCTGCAATTTCTGAGGCTGGTAACTCTAATGAACTTATCCTCTTCTCTATCTTCTGTATACCCCCCCATACCTTGTCACAACACAACTGATTGGCTCAAATGCATTAAGAAGGAAATCAAGTCCACAAATTAACTTTTAAGAAGGCACACCTGTTAATTGAACTGCATTCCAGGTGACTACCTCATGAAGCTGGTTGAGAGAATGCCAAGAGTGTGCAAAGCTGTCATCAAGGCAAAGGGTGGCTATTTGAAGAATCTCAAATATAAAAATATATTTTGATTTGTTTAACACTTTTTGGGTTACTACATGATTCCATATGTTATATTTCATATTTTTGATGTCTTCACTATTATTCTACAATGTAGAAAATAGTAAAAATTAAGAAAAACCCTTGAATGAGTAGGTGTGTTCAAACGTTTGACTGGTACTCTATATAAAAAAGTTATGTTTTTTATTTGTAATACATTTCCAAAAATGTATTAAAACCTGTTTTCGCTTTGTCATCTGGGTATTGTGTGTAGATTGATGCAGATAAAAAAAAAAATGTTGGATCAATTTTTGAATAAGGATGTAACGTATCAAAATGTGGAAAAAGTCAAGGGGTCTAAATACTTACCGAACGCACTAGTGATGGAAAGTTCGGCTCTTTTTACTGAATCTGATATTTTCGACTCGTTCAGTCAAAATAACTAATCTTTCGACAAATTTTGTTCATCTGAGTCAGTAATGGCCAGAGCACGCAGGACTCCCTACCGGTGAACGATGAACTAAAAACTTGAAAGAATCATGATTCTAAACATAATCTCGTTCACCATAGGGGGCTTATTGAAGCTGTCAACTGTGACTGAAATTTATTAAACTGTGCTTCAAACAATGTACATTTGTGATTGCTAGGAATATAAATAATAATATTTATTGATACCTTTGAAACGAGGTCTAGTTGCATGCGCAACCGGACTAGATTTTGAACGACTCTTGCAATTGCTAGGCTGCCGCGAGGTGAGATTTGCCCAATAGGCCTATAATTTGCGAACTGCAGCAGCCATCCAAACGATTTGTTATCGAGTTTGGGCGTTGAGCAGAGGCAGGATGTGTATATTTTGGTTCTAAATAATAATATAATAATATGCCATTTAGCAGACGCTTTTTATCCAAAGCGACTTACAGTCATGCGTGCATCAATTTTTTGTGTATGGGTGGTCCCGGGGATCGAACCCACTACCTTGGCGTTACAAGCGCCGTGCTCTACCAGCTGAGCTACAGAGGACCAGCTGTGTCCATCGATAACATTCAATAATCAATTGATTGCATTCATTCTTCCAACATGCGATACATTTTCAGTTCTAAACATGTATTTTTCCATTTTTGGGCGCGCAGACAGTTGCTGGTCAGAGCACGTCTCCGGAGCTGCTGAATCCGAGGAGAGCGTATTAATCCTGCTGTAGAATTCATTGCGGCCAGCAGGTCTGTTAATTGACTAAAGTATTGGGGAGAAATTGGCCCCAGGTATATTAAGCAGCGAGTTCCATGTTCAATCTCTCATGAAAAAACCTGCTTAGTAAGAGTGTAGGAAGAAAAAGACATGGGAATGAATAAGACTGACTGACTGACTCTATTCAGCTCCTCTCTCCACTCAATTCAAAGGGCTTTATTGGCATGGGGAACATATGTTTACATTGCCAAAGCAAGTGAAATAGATAATAAACAAAAGTGAAATAAACAGTAAGCAGCAGCTCTGTCACAGGCTCACACCAGACTCAGGAGACCCACCATCAGCAGCTCTGTAACAGACTCAGGAGACCCACCATCAGCAGCTCTGTAACAGACTCAGGAGACCCACCATCAGCAGCTCTGTAACAGACTCAGGAGACCCACCATCAGCAGCTCTGTAACAGACTCAGGAGACCCACCATCAGCAGCTCTATAACAGACTCAGGAGACCCACCATCAGCAGCTCTATAACAGACTCAGGAGACCCACCATCAGCAGCTCTATAACAGACTCAGGAGACCCACCATCAGCAGCTCTATAACAGACTCAGGAGACCCACCATCAGCAGCTCTATAACAGACTCAGGAGACCCACCATCAGCAGCTCTATAACAGACTCAGGAGACCCACCATCAGCAGCTCTATAACAGACTCAGGAGACCCACCATCAGCAGCTCTATAACAGACTCAGGAGACCCACCATCAGCAGCTCTATAACAGACTCAGGAGACCCACCATCAGCAGCTCTATAACAGACTCAGGAGACCCACCATCAGCAGCTCTATAACAGACTCAGGAGACCCACCATCAGCAGCTCTGTCACAGACTCAGGAGACCCACCATCAGCAGCTCTGTAACAGACTCAGGAGACCCACCATCAGCAGCTCTGTAACAGACTCAGGAGACCCACCATCAGCAGCTCTGTAACAGACTCAGGAGACCCACCATCAGCAGCTCTATAACAGACTCAGGAGACCCACCATCAGCAGCTCTATAACAGACTCAGGAGACCCACCATCAGCAGCTCTATAACAGACTCAGGAGACCCACCATCAGCAGCTCTATAACAGACTCAGGAGACCCACCATCAGCAGCTCTATAACAGACTCAGGAGACCCACCATCAGCAGCTCTATAACAGACTCAGGAGACCCACCATCAGCAGCTCTGTAACAGACTCAGGAGACCCACCATCAGCAGCTCTATAACAGACTCAGGAGACCCACCATCAGCAGCTCTATAACAGACTCAGGAGACCCACCATCAGCAGCTCTATAACAGACTCAGGAGACCCACCATCAGCAGCTCTATAACAGACTCAGGAGACCCACCATCAGCAGCTCTGTAACAGACTCAGGAGACCCACCATCAGCAGCTCTATAACAGACTCAGGAGACCCACCATCAGCAGCTCTATAACAGACTCAGGAGACCCACCATCAGCAGCTCTATAACAGACTCAGGAGACCCACCATCAGCAGCTCTATAACAGACTCAGGAGACCCACCATCAGCAGCTCTGTAACAGACTCAGGAGACCCACCATCAGCAGCTCTGTAACAGACCTGGGTTTAAATACTTTTAGCCTGCCAGAAGTGCCAGATGGTCAAGGTTTGCACTATTCTATTTTCATATTCTATTCCATTGGTTCCATTGCGCCAGGCAAGCTCAATAAAGCCCAGCTAAATTATTCCAAATTATTCCAAATACTATTTGAACCCAGGTCTGATCAGCAACTCTCTGATGCCTCCTAAGCAAACCCAGAGAAACTGTCGCTCAAAGAGCTCGAGGAGCAAAACAAAAAGAGCCTATTGCTCCCCTTTGTCATTCCCTCAGTAGAATGATCCCAATGCAACGCTCCAGCCCAGTGTTATTACTCAACAGCAATAGCCCTTAGGCCCTGAAAGCATTAAAGGGATTACCATATATCTCAACTTTCTCAACAAACTGTTTCCCTTGTCATTAACTTTGAAGCTAAATGCCCTCCAGACTCCATTCACATCCATAGCTTCTGGGGAACAACATGATAGTTAGTGACGCAGAATTGCTTTCAGAGATTTGACATTGGCTCTATGACCCATTTTTTTTGCCTGCTTCTCTCTCCAACCTTTCTCTCCTCCATCCCACGCTCTCTCTCCCCTTCTCCTCTCTCTCTCCCCCCTTCTCCTCTCTCTCTCCCCCCTTCTCCTCTCTCTCTCCCCCCTTCTCTCTCTCTCCCCCCTTCTCTCTCTCTCCCACCTTCTCCTCTCTCTCTCCTCCACAATCTCTCTCTTCCAACTCTCTATTTCTGATTTCTCGGCCGCGTTCTAAAATCGCTGAGCTCCAAATGACACAGCCAGTCATCATAACTGCTGAAGAAAATGAGTCTGAACTGGGGCCAGGCTGCCAACAGGCTTTTGATTGAAAGAAGTGGAGAGGTCTTGTGTTCTATCCTCTAATACTGAGAGGATAGAGACAGGTACATTACTTTACAGGGCTACTTTACAGTTGGAAAGTATAGAGACAGGTACATTACTTTACAGGGCTACTTTACAGTTGGAGAGGATAGAGACGGGTACATTACTTTACAGGGCTACTTTACAGTTGGAGAGGATAGAGACGGGTACATTACTTTACAGGGCTACTTTACAGTTGGAGAGGATAGAGACAAGTACATTACTTTACAGGGCTACTTTACAGTTGGAGAGGATAGAGACGGGTACATTACTTTACAGGGCTACTTTACAGTTGGAGAGGATAGAGACGGGTACATTACTTTACAGGGCTACTTTACAGTTGGAGAGGATAGAGACGGGTACATTACTTTACAGTTGGAGAGGATAGAGACGGGTACATTAATTTACAGTTGGAGAGGATAGAGACGGGTACATTACTTTACAGTTGGAGAGGATAGAGACGGGTACATTACTTTACAGTTGGAGAGGATAGAGACGGGTACATTACTTTACAGTTGGAGAGGATAGAGACGGGTACATTACTTTACAGTTGGAGAGGATAGAGACGGGTACATTACTTTACAGTTGGAGAGGATAGAGACGGGTACATTACTTTACAGTTGGAGAGGATAGAGACAGGTACATTACTTTACAGTTGGAGAGGATAGAGACAGGTACATTACTTTACAGTTGGAGAGGATAGAGACAGGTACATTACTTTACAGTTGGAGAGGATAGAGACAGGTACATTACTTTACAGTTGGAGAGGATAGAGACAGGTACATTACTTTACAGTTGGAGAGGATAGAGACAGGTACATTACAAGCTATACAGTCCCTTCCCATGCAGTTTAACAAGCTATACAGTCCCTTCCCATACAGTTTAACAAGCTATACAGTCCCTTCCCATACAGTTTAACAAGCTATACAGTCCCTTCCCATGCAGTTTAACAAGCTATACAGTCCCTTCCCATACAGTTTAACAAGCTATACAGTCCCTTCTCATACACTCCTACTCACTCCAAGATCCTGCATGTGGCCTCAACTCAAATATGTGGCCGTAAGATGGGGAAAGCTTGTACCAACAGCTCACTACAGCCATGGCTTGACATGCCAAAGACCTTGCAAAAACAGACTTGCTAGAATATCTTCGGAAATCCATTTTACGAACACAAAATGACTGGGAAACCGATGTCTTAAAGTCTCAATTGGTGATTAGACTGTCTTATATGAAAACATCAAAGCACTAAATAATCCAATCAACAGATGCCTTCTCCCGAGTGGCGCAGTGGTCTAAGGCACTGCATCGCAGTGCTAGCTGTGCCACTAGAGATCCTGGTTCGAATCCAGGCTCTGTCGTAGCCGGACGCGACCGGGAGACCCATGGGGCGGCGCACAATTGGCCCAGCGTCGTCCAGGGTAG
>NC_140008.1:2736552-2845735 GCF_964263955.1 Coregonus lavaretus
AGTAGTGCACTACATAGGGAATAGGGTGCCGTTTTGGGACGCACACTTGACTGTGCCCTGGTGTGGTTTACAGAAGATTCTAATGACACAGAACATTCCCAGTAACCCTGACAGACCAGTTCCTATTCCGTTCATGATATCCCACCTGGAACAGTAGTCTGTTCACATAGCAGCCAACACAGGGACAGTAGGACTTCTATCTACTGTAGCAGAGACGAAAGGACAGGCTAGGTGAGGATAACGGTGTTATCTAGCTACAGCGAAACCTGAAACATCAGCCTCTAGATGCCAGTTCAGTCCCAGCTTTTTCATTGCCACCTCACCAGTCCAGGTCCACCCAGCACTAACATCCTCTCGGGGGTGGAGCGCCCAGATTCTGGTGGCTGAGACTACTATCACCTCAGCCACCCTATCACCCCCCCCCCCCCCCCCCCAGCCCCCATCTCACCACCCTTCCCCACCCCACCACCCTTCTCCACAGCGCCCTCCTCACCACAACCCCTGTTGAGCCCATTCCAGCTCTACCATCCCACATCACAGAGGAGCAATCCATTTGGCAGTATATCGGGCAGGATATTTGGCAGTTATATGGTCTGCTCCGCTGGCTGAAGTAGTCACAGCGGGTAAATAAAATATTACCCCAGTGTCTTTTCTCAATATTATTCCACGCCAGCCATTCATGGTGTAACATGGGACTGCCACAATGTAATGTCTCATTAAGACCGCTATGAAAGCATTACCCTTGGGGTTTAGAGAGAGAGAGAGAGAGAGAGAGAGAGAGACAGAGACAGAGAGAGAGACAGAGAGAGAGAGAGAGAGAGAGAGACAGAGAGAGAGAGAGACAGAGAGAGACAGAGAGAGACAGAGAGAGAGAGAGAGAGAGACAGAGACAGAGAGAGAGAGAGAGACAGAGAGCGAGAGAGAGACAGAGAGAGAGACAGAGACAGAGAGAGAGACAGAGAGAGAGATAGAGAGAGAGAGAGATAGGGAGAGGGAGAGGGAGAGACAGAGAGAGAGACAGACAGAGACACAGACAGACAGACAGAGACACAGACAGACAGACAGACAGACAGACAGACAGACAGACAGACAGACAGACAGACAGACAGACAGACAGACAGACAGACAGACAGAGAGAGAGAGAGAGAGAGAGAGAGAGAGAGAGAGAGAGAGAGAGACAGAGAGAGACAGAGAGAGAGACAGAGAGAGGAGAGGGAGAGGGAGAGGGAGAGAGAGAGAGAGAGAGACAGAGAGAGAGAGATAGGGAGAGGGAGAGAGAGAGAGAGAGAGAGAGAGACAGAGAGAGAGAGACAGAGAGAGAGAGACAGAGAGAGAGAGAGACAGAGAGAGAGAGAGAGACAGAGAGACAGAGAGACAGAGAGACAGAGAGACAGAGAGACAGAGAGAGAGAAGACCGATGTATAAGCTATAAGACCTAACAAATGGACTGAAAGAAAACATCCCCAGCCAGCTCTGTACAGAGTTTATTTTCTCAGAGAGGAGATTGGGGTCCTAGAAAACAGTCCTAGAAAAACTCTTGCTTGAGAAATTGCTCTATGCTAAAAAGCTATTTCAAAAGCTCACCAATCTCATTCATTAGTGCAACGTTAACTCTTTGAAGGAATATGCTTTGAATATAGGTACACTACATGACCAAAAGTATGTGGACACCTGCTTGTCGAACGTCTCATTCCAAAATCATAGGCATTATGACTACAGCGTTTGACAATCATGTTCAGCCGCCTGACTGTAAATAACCTCCTAATAACTAAATGATGGTTTGGGACGTTTACAAATGGTTTTACAATGTGGACATTCGTGCCAGACAAATTAAATTAAGCCCAGGATATTGACATTACAAGGATGCTGTTGACTGTTCCAATTACTACATAGGTTATGACAGTAAAGACACAGAATTTATCATCTAGAGAATATCAGAGGAAGTAAAATAAGATTTTTGTACATTTCTGGACAGACTTCTTTACTTTTCCCAAATGATACAGCCCATTAGAATGGCTCACGATACAGCCCATTAGAATGGCTCACGATACAGCCCATTAGAATGGCTCACGATACAGCCCATCAGAATGGCTCACGATACAGCCCATCAGAATGGCTCACGATACAGCCCATCAGAATGGCTCACGATACAGCCCATTAGAATGGCTCACGATACAGCCCATTAGAATGGCTCACGATACAGCCCATTAGAATGGCTCACGATACAGCCCATTAGAATGGCTCACGATACAGCCCATTAGAATGGCTCACGATACAGCCCATTAGAATGGCTCACGATACAGCCCATTAGAATGGCTCACGATACAGCCCATTAGAATGGCTCACGATACAGCCCATTAGAATGGCTCACGATAGAACCCATTAGAATGGCTCACGATACAGCCCATTAGAATGGCTCACGACACAGCCCATTAGAATGGCTCACGACACAGCCCATTAGAATGGCTCACGATACAGCCCATTAGAATGGCTCTAATATTTATGTTGCTCACCAATTCAGCCTGTCACACTGAGGCCTCTGGAATGCACGTGAGACTAGAGCATGCTGGGAAACTGTACTGAACAAAAATAAAACGCAACGTGCAACAATTTAAAATACTTTACTGAGTTACTGTTCATATAAGGAAATCAGTCAATTAAAATAAATTCATTAGGCCTTAATCTATGGATTTCACATGACTGTTGGTCACAGATACCTTTTTTTTTTTTTATGGTCAGGATCTCGTCACGGTATCTCTGTGCATTCAAATTGCCATAGATAAAATTCAATTGTGTTTGTTGTCCGTAGCTTATGTCTGCCCATACCATAAACCCACCGCCACCATGGGGCACTCTGTTTACAACGTTGACATCAGCAAAGCCTGTGCGATGGTTCAAACAGCAGTGCGATGGTTCAAACAGCAGTACGATGGTTCAAACAGCAGTACGATGGTTCAAACAGCAGTTTGATGGTTCAAACAGCAGTGTGATGGTTCAAACAGCAGTTTGATGGTTCAAACAGCAGTGTGATGGTTCAAACAGCAGTTTGATGGTTCAAACAGCAGTTTGATGGTTCAAACAGCAGTGCGATGGTTCAAACAGCAGTACGATGGTTCAAACAGCAGTACGATGGTTCAAACAGCAGTTTGATGGTTCAAACAGCAGTGTGATGGTTCAAACAGCAGTGCGATGGTTCAAACAGCAGTGCGATGGTTCAAACAGCAGTGCGACGGTTCAAACAACATTACGACGGTTCAAACAGCAGTACGATGGTTCTAACAGCAGTACGATGGTTCAAACAGCAGTGCGATGGTTCAAACAGCAGTGCGATGGTTCAAACAGCAGTACGATGGTTCAAACAGCAGTACGATGGTTCAAGCAGCAGTGCGATGGTTCAAACAGAAGTATGACGGTTCAAACAGCAGTGTGATGGTTCAAACAGCAGTACGATGGTTCAAGCAGCAGTGCGATGGTTCAAACAGCAGTGCGATGGTTCAAACAGCAGTGTGATGGTTCAAACAGCAGTGTGATGGTTCAAACAGCAGTACGATGGTTCAAACAGCAGTGTGATGGTTCAAACAGTAGTGTGATGGTTCAAACAGCAGTGCGATGGTTCAAACAACATTACGAAGGTTCAAACAGCACTACGAAGGTTCAAACAGCAGTGTGATGGTTCAAACAGCAGTGCGATGGTTCAAACAGCAGTTAGATGGTTGATCACTGGAAACACAGGACCTTGACGGCAAACCCCATCTCCCTGTAAACAGCAGCTACATGCACATTGCTGCAGCGACACACAAGTGCAACATTCCCATGTCTACCGTGGGACAGTCCTGACAGACAGAGCAGAGCACAGGCGAACTAGCCACTGTTACCACTTTTACTGTCCTCCCATAGAGCTAACTGTTACTGTCCTCCCATAGAGCTAACTGTTACTGTCCTCCCATAGAGCTAACTGTTACTGTCCTCCCATAGAGCTAACTGTTACTGTCCTCCCATAGAGCTAACTGTTACTGTCCTCCCATAGAGCTAACTGTTACTGTCCTCCCATACAACTAACTGTAACTGTCCTCCCATAGAGCTAACTGTTACTGTCCTCCCATAGAGCTAACTGTTACTGTCCTCCCATAGAGCTAACTGTTACTGTCCTCCCATAGAGCTAACTGTTACTGTCCTCCCATACAGCTAACTGTTACTGTCCTCCCATAGAGCTAAATGTTACTGTCCTCCCAGAGAGCTAACTGTTACTGTCCTCCCATACAGCTAACTGTTACTGTCCTCCCAGAGAGCTAACTGTTACTGTCCTCCCAGAGAGCTAACTGTTACTGTCCTCCCAGAGAGCTAACTGTTACTGTCATCCCATAGAGCTAACTGTTACTGTCCTCCCATAGAGCTAACTGTTACTGTCCTCCCATAGAGCTAACTGTTACTGTCCTCCCATAGAGCTAACTGTTACTGTCCTCCCAGAGAGCTAACTGTTACTGTCCTCCCATAGAGCTAAATGTTACTGTCCTCCCATAGAGCTAAATGTTACTGTCCTCCCAGAGAGCTAAATGTTACTGTCCTCCCATAGAGCTAAATGTTACTGTCCTCCCATAGAGCTAACTGTTACTGTCCTCCCAGAGAGCTAACTGTTACTGTCCTCCCAGAGAGCTAACTGTTACTGTCCTCCCAGAGAGCTAACTGTTACTGTCATCCCATAGAGCTAACTGTTACTGTCCTCCCAGAGAGCTAACTGTTACTGTCCTCCCAGAGAGCTAACTGTTACTGTCCTCCCAGAGAGCTAACTGTTACTGTCCTCCCAGAGAGCTAACTGTTACTGTCCTCCCATAGAGCTAACTGTTACTGTCATCCCATAGAGCTAACTGTTACTGTCCTCCCATAGAGCTAACTGTTACTGTCCTCCCATAGAGCTAACTGTTACTGTCCTCCCATAGAGCTAACTGTTACTGTCCTCCCAGAGAGCTAACTGTTACTGTCCTCCCATAGAGCTAAATGTTACTGTCCTCCCATAGAGCTAACTGTTACTGTCCTCCCATAGAGCTAAATGTTACTGTCCTCCCATAGAGCTAACTGTTACTGTCCTCCCATAGAGCTAACTGTTACTGTCCTCCCAGAGAGCTAACTGTTACTGTCCTCCCATACAGCTAACTGTTACTGTCCTCCCATACAGCTAACTGTTACTGTCCTCCCATACAGCTAACTGTTACTGTCCTCCCAGAGAGCTAACTGTTACTGTCCTCCCAGAGAGCTAACTGTTACTGTCCTCCCATACAGCTAACTGTTACTGTCCTCCCATACAGCTAACTGTTACTGTCCTCCCATACAGCTAACTGTTACTGTCCTCCCATACAGCTAACTGTTACTGTCCTCCCATACAGCTAACTGTTACTGTCCTCCCAGAGAGCTAACTGTTACTGTCCTCCCATAGAGCTAACTGTTACTGTCCTCCCATAGAGCTAACTGTTACTGTCCTCCCATAGAGCTAACTGTTACTGTCCTCCCATACAGCTAACTGTTACTGTCCTCCCAGAGAGCTAACTGTTACTGTCCTCCCATAGAGCTAACTGTTACTGTCCTCCCATAGAGCTAACTGTTACTGTCCTCCCATACAGCTAACTGTTACTGTCCTCCCAGAGAGCTAACTGTTACTGTCCTCCCATACAGCTAAATGTTACTGTCCTCCCAGAGAGCTAACTGTTACTGTCCTCCCATAGAGCTAACTGTTACTGTCCTCCCATAGAGCTAACTGTTACTGTCCTCCCATACAGCTAACTGTTACTGTCCTCCCATACAGCTAACTGTTACTGTCCTCCCATACAGCTAACTGTTACTGTCCTCCCAGAGAGCTAACTGTTACTGTCCTCCCAGAGAGCTAACTGTTACTGTCCTCCCAGAGAGCTAAATGTTACTGTCCTCCCAGAGAGCTAACTGTTACTGTCCTCCCAGAGAGCTCCCAGAGAGCTAACTGTTACTGTCCTCCCAGAGAGCTAACTGTTACTGTCCTCCCATAGAGCTAACTGTTACTGTCCTCCCAGAGAGCTCTCTCCTCTCCCTGCTGCTCTTTCCTAGGTCATGGTCCTTAGTAGTAAACAAACCATGACTGTGTCCCAAACGCCACCCTATTCCCTTTATAGTGCACTAGATCCCTTTATAGAGCCCTGTGGGTCCTGGTCAAAGGTAGCATACTATAAAAGGGAATAGAGTGCCGTTTGGTACGCAACCCATTACTAAAAGCACCTCTGGCTGGCATCTCTCACTGTGCTGTGGCCTGACCTCTGGAGGAGAAAGGTACACAACCATGCCTCTTGGTCTGGCTACAACCACGCCCCTTGGTCTGGCTACAACCATGCCTCTTGGTCTGGCTACAACCACGCCCCTTGGTCTGGCTACAACCATACCTCTTGGTCTGGCTACAACCACGCCCCTTGGTCTGACTACAACCACGCCCCTTGGTCTGCTACAACCACGCCCCTTGGTCTGGCTACAACCACGCCTCTTGGTCTGACTACAACCACGCCCCTTGGTCTGACTACAACCGCGCCTCTTGGTCTGACTACAACCACGCCTCTTGGTCTGACTACAACCACACCTCTTGGTCTGACTACAACCACGCCTCTTGGTCTGACTACAACCACGCCTCTTGGTCTGACTACAACCACGCCTATTGGTCTGACTACAACCACGCCTCTTGGTCTGACTACAACCACGCCTATTGGTCTGACTACAACCATTCCTCTTGGTCTGGCTCACCGGCCAAACACAATCCACCTAGTCTCACATGACAACTATTCATATTTTAGCTCAAGAGTTGGTCATGCGAGAATACATTCCACTGAACAACAGGTCCTCCTGTACCGTCTGAATAAAATGCACATCTTTACATGCTTGTCGTGAGGAACCACACATTTCCAAAGGAAACGTGTGTGGAAAGTGAGTTACGTTTTTCAATGTAAACAATGTGTTCCTATCCCCAGTCGTTCCCGCGGAGGCCTGTAGATGACCCTGGATAGTGCAGACATAACAACACATCATAACCCAGTGTGGGAATTGTAGAATACTGCTGAGTCACTCAATTAGGAAAACAACACATGCCAGTCTTTCTCGGTTGGCCCTCACTGCGCCCTGGCCCAAATAACAGGTCATTGGCCCTCACTGCGCCCTGGCCCAAATAACAGGTGATTGGCCCTCACTGCGCCCTGGCCCAAATAACAGGTGATTGGCCCTCACTGCGCCCTGGCCCAAATAACAGGTGATTGGCCCTCACTGCGCCCTGGCCCAAATAACAGGTCATTGGCCCTCACTGCGCCCTGGCCCAAATAACAGGTCATTGGCACTCACTGCGCCCTGGCCCAAATAACAGGTCCACCAGGGTCATCGCCAAACAACTTTTTCACACAAAAAAGAGAGCTTGAATAAAGCTTGAATCCTTAGTTGAAACAATAAAGCGAGACCCCGCTTCTGTTTCGGTAAGAAGCTGAGGGATGGGGCTGGAGAAATGTAACCACTCTCAATTTAATAGACAGAGCTATGGATACAAGGACTGACCATCCATGATATCAACGTTCTAGTTTTAAATCATGTTTTGAGGCTGTACAGTGTTTGTTTACATTTACTTTGTTTACAAACATTGGAGTAAAACAAGCTTCTATTTAGGGTTCTGATGGGGTGTGACAGCTGAACTAAGCTCATGAGGCATTTATAAGGTATATTCTTCAACAATCAATGGCTACATATCATTAATTGATAAGTCCCAAAAAAATTGATGTAGCAACTAAGGATTCTAGTTTTAAGAATAATACTTGTATACAACATTATAAAATATTTGGTTTCAATGTGTCCGAAATTGATAAATACTTTAGGCATATATAAATAAATCAATGACAAGTTCAAATAGATGTTACTTCTGTTAACAAGTCTACAGCGCCTTTATTATGGAAGCCATGCCCAGTTAGTTCACAGTAGCAAAAAGTTAGGTTTGTGATTTGTGAGCTTTTTGAAAATGCATTTTTAAAAGGGCTGTTTTTGTCTCTTTTATGTCAGTGCATGTGTTCATGTCATTACCCACTGGGCACACACTGGTTGAATCAACATTGTTTCCACATAATTTCACTGAAATTATGTTGAACCCAATGTGGAACAGACATTGAATATACGTCTGTGCCCAGTGGGTATGCATTTTCATTTTCACAACTGTAAAAAAAAAAGAAAATTCTGAGCTGAGTCCTCATTTACAGTTTCTATTCTTGTCACTCATAAAAAGGAACCCATAACAGTTAATACATCCAAGTTCAGCCAATTTAAAATGACATTAAAAAACACACACACACACACACACACACACACACACACACACACACAATAAGAAATGTCTGAAAACAGTTAAATGGGAATATGACCACCCACTATAAACTAATGAAATGAAACAAAGCTATTCTGCATAATAAAATAATACTTTTGAACTTAATCATATGAACTTCATTAAAAGTTGGGCTGCAGCTAAGGAAAAGATTCTCCTCCAAAACAAGTTGTACTGACTAACTGAATCCACACAGGCAGCTGGTTGGTAAAGAAATGTTATTTGGTCTCATTTAAAATATGAAGAGAAGGATTGTAGTCAACTGCATTCTGAAGTGATCTTCAGGATACAGTTAAATCAACCTAAACATTTGAAATGTAGCATATTTTGAGTTTTACTGTAGGCTACACAGAAGAATATCTATCATACCAAACCCCACTGTGTGTAGCCATCTGCCCATGGCTACAGGCCAGGGATGGGCAAATTCTGTCCTCAGGAGGGGGTGTCACTTTATCCCCATCCCTAACAAACACAGCTGATTAAAACTAACTGCGTTCTAAAAGGAATATCATGATTGGTTGATTATTGGAGTCAGGCTTGTTAGCTTCGGCTGGGGCAAAAGTGTGACACCAATCAGGCCTCCGAGGACTGGAGTTGCCCATCCCTGCTATAGGCTATGATCAAGCTTTTTCCTAAAACTCTGAAGTTAAAAAAAAAATCAATAGAAATAACAATAGAAGTATTGTTGAATAAAGTGATTGAAATCTTATAATTTGATTCTGATTTATTCTAAAATCAACAAATGCAATAATATATTTGCGGGAAAAAGCATACAGTATAAATCACACAAAAAACTACTAGACCAATCAGAGGCATGTAATCAACAGTCCCGTGCATCTTCCACTCACCCTCTCTGCAAAGCCAACTGTTCTGTCCGGACTGTCACCGTCCTCTCGTGCAGTGTCTTTGCTCCTCGGTGCTTTCTGTATGCATGCTTTTCACCAGCGCTCATCTACCCTCAGCTCTGTCGTCGAAAACAGTGGCCCAGTGTAGATCGGGCAATGCATAGCATATCTCTGTATCTCTCAATCTGTATCACAGCCGAGGATGTGCTGCACTGCCGATAGGAGGGGAGTTTTTGATCAGTCACTGACTGACTTGGGAGGGAATATTATGCTGCGTTCTCTCCTCCTCTCCCTCTCTCCTATCTGACAGTTGAGAAACTCCTTCGTGCGCAAGATTGCAATTAGATAGACGCTGAAGTAAAAGTGCATTAATTGGCCCAGCCACTGTGCAGTTTTATTTATTGCAATTGCTCGATTATAATTTACTATAACACAATACAGTGACAAGAGTCAATGGACTTGTTCTTCTTCTACAATCTACACATATTCGCCAATTCAGAAAAAAAAGAATGGGAAACTCAAATGGGAAAATATTTTCTCGAAGGACAATACATTTGTTCAATTCTATTCGCCAGGTTTTATGATTTAAATAATTTATATTTTGAGAACTTTTATTTTGAAGTGACTGTGACGCGCTCCCCCCATACCCGGAAGTTCACTTCACAACATCAACTGGTGGGGGGGAAGAAGAGCGGACACGGAGAAAACAAGTAGCTTAAACACCAAAGTGACTTTTCCAAACAACCTTTGAAGTAATTTCAGGCAACATTTTAAAACTCACGTGCAAATGTTCTGAGAGCAGATAGCGCCACATGGAGGCTGTTGTAAAGAACTTGGAGCGGACGGCGGAGCTACTCGCTGTGTCGCAGACAGAGATAGTGCAGCGGTGGGACAAACAAACCCTGGACAGAGCCTTCCAATGGACTCAGTACTGCGAACACCTCTACACAAGGTTCCACGCAAATCCAACCGTCAGGGACATCTTGGAAAAACAACTACAGGTGACAAACGAAAGCTTACGAACAACTTTTCAGGGGTATACGGACATCACGTTTTCTGACCTGTCGCAGTGTCAACACTTGCTGCTCGTTGGGTTATTAAACAACGCCGCGGTTCCGAGCTCAGTCATCAAACAACTTTTCGACACTTCTTGTTCTAAAACGGTTGGAGATAAATCTAAGGACGCCACCGGTCATTGCACTGAGCTCATAGAAGTCAAATCAGCATGTAAAGTCTTAAGCGCCATTTATTTGAAACGCAGTACGTCCTTTCCTGGTCCTGATGCTGACGTGGTAGGCACGACACTGATGGAGATGTTGGATATCCTGCTCTCTCCAGCTACTGGCGGGTCCAATGTGGGTCTAGCAGAGAAGTTATTGGACTCCATCTTACAAACCTGTGGTGAATATGAAAACTTCTCAGGGGTTGTTGCTGCTGCTCTCCTGTCAAGGAAAAACAACTCAGCAGCATCAGCAACAACAGCAACAACAGCAGCAGCATCAACAACAACAGCAACAACAGCAGCAGCATCAACAACAACAGCATCAGCAACAACAGCAGCAGCATCAACAACAACAGCAGCATCATCAGCAACAACAGCAGCATCATCAGCAGCAGCAACAACAGCAGCAGCATCATCAGCATCAGCAACAACAGCAGCATCAACAATGGCTTCAGGAGGAGTTTCATTAGACTTTATCCTGGATTGGCTGCAGCAACACCACAGTTTACTCCAGCATATGTGTTCCACGTTGCCTATTGGACTTTTGATGGACCTCTACCGGCAGTCTGTGAGGTTTAGAGTGACCTACTGTGACATGTTGAAGCAATGGGGGTCACAGTTGGAGTATGACATGGGTGAAGGAGAGTGGGTTCAAGTGTTTACCACCAACGGGGTGTCGTTCAAGACACTGTCTGACCATTATAGGTCGCTACTAGGGGCTTGTCCGTCGATGAAGGAGGACATTGAGAGAGAGCTGACAGAACTGAAGGTTGCCGATGGGGACTTTGATGTTAGAGGTCTGAGTGTTTGGGGTGACCTCCTCTCTGAGCTGAACAAGGTCTGAGTGTTTGGGGTGACCTCCTCTCTGAGCTGAACAAGGTCTGAGTGTTTGGGGTGACCTCCTCTCTGAGCTGAACAAGGTCTGAGTGTTTGGGGTGACCTCCTCTCTGAGCTGAACAAGGTCTGAGTGTTTGGGGTGACCTCCTCTCTGAGCTGAACAAGGTCTGAGTGTTTGGGGTGACCTCCCTGTCTGAGCTGAACAAGGTCTGAGTGTTTGGGGTGACCTCCTCTCTGAGCTGAACAAGGTCTGAGTGTTTGGGGTGACCTCCTCTCTGAGCTGAACAAGGTCTGAGTGTTTGGGGTGACCTCCTCTCTGAGCTGAACAAGGTCTGAGTGTTTGGGGTGACCTCCTCTCTGAGCTGAACAAGGTCTGAGTGTTTGGGGTGACCTCCTCTCTGAGCTGAACAAGGTCTGAGTGTTTGGGGTGACCTCCTCTCTGAGCTGAACAAGGTCTGAGTGTTTGGGGTGACCTCCTCTCTGAGCTGAACAAGGTCTGAGTGTTTGGGGTGACCTCCTCTCTGAGCTGAACAAGGTCTGAGTGTTTGGGGTGACCTCCTCTCTGAGCTGAACAAGGTCTGAGTGTTTGGGGTGACCTCCTCTCTGAGCTGAACAAGGTCTGAGTGTTTGGGGTGACCTCCTCTCTGAGCTGAACAAGGTCTGAGTGTTTGGGGTGACCTCCTCTCTGAGCTGAACAAGGTCTGAGTGTTTGGGGTGACCTCCTCTCTGAGCTGAACAAGGTCTGAGTGTTTGGGGTGACCTCCTCTCTGAGCTGAACAAGGTCTGAGTGTTTGGGGTGACCTCCTCTCTGAGCTGAACAAGGTCTGAGTGTTTGGGGTGACCTCCTCTCTGAGCTGAACAAGGTCTGAGTGTTTGGGGTGACCTCCTCTCTGAGCTGAACAAGGTCTGAGTGTTTGGGGTGACCTCCTCTCTGAGCTGAACAAGGTCTGAGTGTTTGGGGTGACCTCCTCTCTGAGCTGAACAAGGTCTGAGTGTTTGGGGTGACCTCCTCTCTGAGCTGAACAAGGTCTGAGTGTTTGGGGTGACCTCCTCTCTGAGCTGAACAAGGTCTGAGTGTTTGGGGTGACCTCCTCTCTGAGCTGAACAAGGTCTGAGTGTTTGGGGTGACCTCCTCTCTGAGCTGAACAAGGTCTGAGTGTTTGGGGTGACCTCCTCTCTGAGCTGAACAAGGTCTGAGTGTTTGGGGTGACCTCCTCTCTGAGCTGAACAAGGTCTGAGTGTTTGGGGTGACCTCCTCTCTGAGCTGAACAAGGTCTGAGTGTTTGGGGTGACCTCCTCTCTGAGCTGAACAAGGTCTGAGTGTTTGGGGTGACCTCCTCTCTGAGCTGAACAAGGTCTGAGTGTTTGGGGTGGTATTTTTTAATATATTTTTTTTTAAACCTGAAACGTAAATGATCTAAAAACGCGTAAAACATAATCCGTTGTACTCAGTTGAGACACGACATATGAAACAAATCGGAGTTTACTTGTTTTTAGATAATTGACGTTTAAGGTTTAAAAAAAAAAAAGTCAAATTTATATTAACTTAAAAAAGAAAGAAATGATCAAACAGTTTGACAACCCTGTTTTGTAAGCTTTTAAATTATATAAAAATCAACCATTTATCTTTTCCAGTGATGAAGACAATGATGTCTGATGGTGTGGTGAGGTATGCAAAATGGGTCAACTTTGAGCACCTTTATCGCCTGAATGTTTTGGCATTCAGATCTAAAAAGTAACTTTCTGACCACTTCATGGGCAAACATGGAAAGTTTAACTCAAAATGGAAGCTGTCAAAAAGTGAATTCAAAATTGATTTACCCCTCTCTGAGCAGAACAGACTTTTAACGGAGCCATGTGCAGCCTCATCTATGTCCCGTCATCAGCATCACATTGTCAGTGTTCGTTGGACAAATGCGGACATTTGGCCTTGTTAGATACAATTGATTTAAATATATTTGTTAGAGGATAGATTTTTTTTGTGCTATTACATTCACATATACATTTGTATCAATAACAGAATAAAGATGACTATTTCTTTTAAATGAATGTTTGTGTTCTTATTTAAAGTGTGTAATGATACTGTTATATTTAATACTGTTACCTCCCTTAGTTTTCTTTTGGACACACTGCACACCGAGCTTGCTACTGCAACATTTAGTATTTGAATTTATTAGGGATCCCCATTAGCTGTTGCCAAGGCAGCAGCTACTCTTCCTGGGGGTCCAAACACATTAAGGCACTTACATTACATATAAAACAAAAGAGAAAACAGTACATCATATAACATTATTACACCACTACATATCTACAATACAAAATGTATAATACCACCATACAACAATATTACAATGTATGTGTGTGTAGAGTGCGTGTGCTAGCGTTTGTGTGCGTATACGTGTGTCTGTATGTGTGTCTCTTCACAGTCCCCGCTATGCCATAAGGTGTGTTTTTATCTTCTTTTTTTTTTTTGTATCTGATTCTACTGCTTGGCAGTGTGTCCAACATCAGAATGAGCTAGTTAATGAAATCTCAACGAGCAGGAAGTGACAGATGGTTACGTCACACGTTACCCAGGCAACCACTGCCTGAACTCTGAAGGCCAGAGAGAGGATGTTGTGTGCCTTCCAAATGAGTCCCCGGGGACACAAGGACCCGTGCCTCTGACTCACTATCAGATCAGTTTGGAGCGTGGGAGGAGGAAGAAGAGAGCTAAGATTCCTCATCCTGTGTTTGATGATTCTAGAGGTTCTGATGCGTGAGAATATACTGAACGAAAATATAAAACGCAACGTGTAAAGTGTTGGTCCCACGTTTCATCAGCTGAAATAAAAGATCCCAGAAATGTTCCATACGCACAAAAAGCTTATTTCTCTCGAAATGGCAATTTGAATGCACAGAGATATAGTGAGGAGCTCCTGAGGCCCATTGTCGTGCCGTTCATCCGCCGCCATCACCTCATGTTCCAGCATGATAATGCACGGCCCCATGTCGCAAGAATCTGTACACAATTCCTGGAAACTGAAAATGTGCCAGTTCTTGGATGGCCTGCATACTCACCAGACATGTCACCACCCATTGAGCATGTTTGGGATGCTCTGGATCGACGTGTACGACAGCGTGTTCCAGTTCCCGCCAATATCCCGCAACTTCGCACAGCCATTGAAGAGGAGTGGCACAACATTCCACAGGCCACAGTCAACAGCCTGATCAACACTATGAAAAGGAGATGTGTCGCGATGCATGAAGCAAATTGTGGTCACACCAGATACTGACTGGTTTTCTGATCCACGCCCCGTATCTGTGACCAACAGATGCATATCTGTATTCCCAGTCACGTGAAATCCATAGATTGGGGCCTAATTTATTTATTTCAATTGACTGATTTCCTTATATGAACTGTAACTCAGTCAAATCTTTTAAATTGTTGTATGTTGCGTTTATATTTTTGTTCTGTACATTTATCTTATAGTCTGAGCTCCCGACTAGTAAATTCCTTTTGAAATCTAATTTTGTGGGAATCTAAATTTATTTATTCATGTTTCTGTTTCTGTTTTTATATTTGGTCTTGTAGCTGATTCCAGCTGACTGAATCAGTGGAAACACAAATCAATGTTAAACTAACTGATAAAGGAAATTGTCAGTGAATTTAGGATAATGTATTTCCATAACTGTCTGTGATAGCATGGGGTAGCAAGACAGGCTGTCGACTCGAGTGACACTGAATAACAATTAGACTGTCTCACAGGCTGGCCCTCATAGGCCCTCATAGCCACTAGTGGAGGCTCCTCAGAGGAGGGCAGGGGAGGTCCATCCCCCTCAGTGATTTTTTTTATTTTAATGTTTTATTGTGAAACATACATGCATACAGCTCTGGAAATAAATAAGAGACCACTGCAAAATTATCAGTTTCTCTGGTTTTACTATTTATAGGTACAGTGGGGAGAACAAGTATTTGATACACTGCCAATTTTGCAGGTTTTCCTACTTACAAAGCATGTAGAGGTCTGTAATTTTTATCATAGGTACACTTCAACTGTGAGAGACGGAATCTAAAACAAAAATCCAGAAAATCACATTGTATGATTTTTAAGTAATTAATTTGCATTTTATTGCATGACATAAGTATTTGATACATCAGAAAAGCAGAACTTAATATTTGGTACAGAAACCTTTGTTTGCAATTACAGAGATCATACGTTTCCTGTAGGTTTTGACCAGGTTTGCACACACTGCAGCAGAGATTTTGGGACACTCCTCCATACAGACTTTCTCCAGATCATTCAGGTTTCGGGGCTGTCGCTGGGCAATACAGACTTTCAGCTCCCTCCAAAGATTTTATATTGGGTTCAGGTCTGGAGACTGGCTAAGCCACTCCAGGACCTTGAGATGCCTCTTACGGAGCCACTCCTTAGTTGCCCTGGCTGTGTGTTTCGGGTCGTTGTCATGCTGGAAGACCCAGGCACGACCCATCTTCAATGCTCTTACTGAGGGAAGGAGGTTGTTGGCCAAGATCTCGCGATACATGGCCCCATCCATCCTCCCCTCAATACGGTGCAGTCGTCCTGTCCCCTTTGCAGAAAAGCATCCCCAAAGAATGATGTTTCCACCTCCATGCTTCACGGTTGGGATGGTGTTCTTGGGGTTGTACTCATCCTTCTTCTTCCTCCAAACACGGCGAGTGGAGTTCAGACCAAAAAGCTCTATTTTTGTCTCATCAGACCACATGACCTTCTCCCATTCCTCATTTGGATCATACAGATGGTCATTGACAAACTTCAGACGGGCCTGGACATGCGCTGGCTTGAGCAGGGAGACCTTGCGTGCGCTGCAGGATTTTAATCCATGACAGCGTAGTGTGTTACTAATGGTTTTCTTTGAGACTGTGGTCCCAGCTCTCTTCAGGTCATTGACCAGGTCCTGCCGTGTAGTTCTGGGCTGATCCCTCACCTTCCTCATGATCATTGATGCCCCACGAGGTGAGATCTTGCATGGAGCCCCAGACCGAAGGTGATTGACCGTCATCTTGAACTTCTTCCATTTTCTAATAATTGCGCCAACAGTTGTTGCCTTCTCACCAAGCTGCTTGCCTATTGTCCTGTAGCCCATCCCAGCCTTGTGCAGGTCTACAATTTTTTCCCTGATGTCCTTACACAGCTCTCTGGTCTTGGCCATTGTGGAGAGGTTGGAGTCTGTTTGATTGTGTGTGTGGACAGGTGTCTTTTATACAGGTAACGAGTTCAAACAGGTGCAGTTAATACAGGTAATGAGTGGAGAACAGGAGGGCTTCTTAAAGAAAAACTAACAGGTCTGTGAGAGCCGGAATTCTTACTGGTTGGTAGGTGATCAAATACTTACAGTGGGGAAAAAAGTATTTAGTCAGCCACCAATTGTGCAAGTTCTCCCACTTAAAAAGATGAGAGAGGCCTGTAATTTTCATCATAGGTACACATCAACTATGACAGACAAAATGAGAAAAAGAAATCCAGAAAATCACATTGTAGGATTTCTAATGAATTTATTTGCAAATTATGGTGGAAAATAAGTATTTGGTCAATAACAAAAGTTTATCAATACTTTGTTATATACCCTTTGTTGGCAATGACACAGGTCAAACGTTTTCTGTAAGTCTTCACAAGGCTTTCACACACTGTTGCTGGTATTTTGGCCCATTCCTCCATGCAGATCTCCTCTAGAGCAGTGATGTTTTGGGGCTGTTGCTGGGCAACACGGACTTTCAACTCCCTCCAAAGATTTTCTATGGGGTTGAGATCTGGAGACTGGCTAGGCCACTCCAGGACCTTGAAAAGCTTCTTACGAAGCCACTCCTTCGTTGCCCGGGCGGTGTGTTTGGGATCATTGTCATGCTGAAAGACCCAGCCACGTTTCATCTTCAATGCCCTTGCTGATGGAAGGAGGTTTTCACTCAAAATCTCACGATACATTGCCCCATTCATTCTTTCCTTTACACGGATCAGTCGTCCTGGTCCCTTTGCAGAAAAACAGCCCCAAAGCATGATGTTTCCACCCCCATGCTTCACAGTAGGTATGGTGTTCTTTGGATGCAACTCAGCATTCTTTGTCCTCCAAACACGACGAGTTGAGTTTTTACCAAAAAGTTCTATTTTGGTTTCATCTGACCATATGACATTCTCCCAATCCTCTTCTGGATCATCCAAATGCACTCTAGCAAACTTCAGATGGGCCGGGACATGTACTGGCTTAAGCAGGGGGACACGTCTTGCACGGCAGGATTTGAGTCCCTGGCGGCGTAGTGTGTTACTGATGGTAGGCTTTGTTACTTTGGTCCCAGCTCTCTGCAGGTCATTCACTAGGTCCCCCCGTGTGGTTCTGGGATTTTTGCTCACCGTTCTTGTGATCATTTTGACCCCACGGGGTGAGATCTTGCGTGGAGCCCCAGATCGAGGGAGATTATCAGTGGTCTTGTATGTCTTCCATTTCCTAATAATTGCTCCCACAGTTGATTTCTTCAAACCAAGCTGCTTACCTATTGCAGATTCAGTCTTCCCAGCCTGGTGCAGGTCTACAATTTTGTTTCTGGTGTCCTTTGACAGTTCTTTGGTCTTGGCCATAGTGGAGTTTGGAGTGTGACTGTTTGAGGTTGTGGACAGGTGTCTTTTATACTGATAACAAGTTCAAACAGGTGCCATTAATACAGGTAACGAGTGGAGGACAGAGGAGCCTCTTAAAGAAGTTGTTACAAGTCTGTGAAGCCAGAAATCTTGCTTGTTTTTAGGTGACCAAATACTTATTTTCCACCATAATTTGCAAATAAATTCATAAAAAATCCTACAATGTGATTTTCAGAAAATTTTTTCCTCAATTTGTCTGTCATAGTTGACGTGTACCTATGATGAAAATTACAGGCCTCTCTCATATTTTTAAGTGGGAGAACTTGCACAATTGGTGGCTGACTAAATACTTTTTTTCACCACTGTATGTCATGCAATAGAATGCTAATTAATTACTTAAAAATCATACAATGTGATTTTCTGGATTTTTGTTTTAGATTCCGTCTCTCACAGTTGAACTGTACCTATGATAAAAATTACAGACCTCTACATGCTTTGTAAGTAGGAAAACCTGCAAAATCGGCAGTGTATCAAATACTTGTTCTCCCCACTGTATGTGTTTGGGTAAAAATAAATTTTTTGTTTTATTCTATAAACTACTTACAACATTTCTCCCAAATTCCAAATAAAAATATTGTCATTTAGAGCATTTATTTGCAGAAAATGACAACTGGTCAAAATAACAAAAAAGATGCAGTGTTGTCAGACCTCGAATAATGCAAAGAAAATAAGTTAATGTTAATTTTTAAACAACACAATACTAATGTTTTAACTTAGGAAGAGTTCAGAAATCATAATTTGGAGGAATAACCCTGATTTTCAATCACAGCTTTCATGCGTCTTGGCATGCTCTCCATCAGTCTTTCACATTGATGTTGGATGACTTTATGCCACTCCTGGTGCAGAAATTCAACCAGCTCGGCTTTGTTTGATGGCTTGTGACCATCCATCTTCCTCTTGATCACATTCCAGAAGTTTTCAATGGGGTTCAGGTCTGGAGATTGGGCTGGCCTGTCAGTAGTTCCGATGTGGATGTGGTGGAGGAGTCAGGCGCAGGACACAGAGGATACGTCCAAAATACTTTAATAGTCCAAAGAGCAACAAACAAAACACGACCTCGAAAACAGACGGAGGCGAGGCAATTACGCAAACACGCGTAAACAATAATCCCAAACATAGACAGAGTGCAGACACGCAGCTCTGCACGACAGGCAGAAAATAACAACACACAATCAGACTAATGCAAAACAAGGAACTTATAAGACAAGTAATCAACACACAAATGGACACAGGTGTAAAAGACAGACAAAAGCAATCACACTACGAAACATAGAGCGGTGGCAGCTAGTACTCCGGGGACGGCGAACGCCGAAGCCTGCCCGAACCAGGAGGAGGAGCAGTCTCGGCAGAATCCGTGACAGTACCCCCCCCCCTTGACGCGCGGCTCCAGCCGTGCGCCGACCCCGGCCTCGGGGACGGCCAGGAGGACGCGGACCCGGGCGCGTGGGATGCCCACGGATGAACTCAGTCAGGAGGGATGGATCGAGGATGTCCCTCCTGGGCACCCAGCACCGTTCCTCCGGACCGTACCCCTCCCACTCCACGAGATACTGGAGACCACTCATCCGGCGCCTCGAGTCCAAGATGGTCCGGACCCTGTACGCCGGGGCCCCCTCGATGTCCAAAGGGGGCGGAGGGGTCTCTCCTATCTCATCTTCTTGGAGTGGGCCAGCTACCACCGGCCTGAGAAGAGACACATGGAACGAGGGGTTAATATTTTTGTACTCTATAGGCAGTTGTAACCTGTAACACACCTCGTTCAATCCTCTCAGGACTTTGAAGGGCCCCACAAACCGCCGACCCAGCTTCCGGCAGGGCAGGCGGAGGGGCAGGTCTCGAGTCGGTCCCTCACTGCGGTGGCGATCGGCGCTCGCCTTTTGTTGACGGAGGGCACGCTGCAGATGGACATGGGCAGCGTCCCACGTCTCCTCCGAGCGCCGAATCCACTCGTCCACCGCAGGGGCCTCGATCTGGCTCTCGTGCCATGGTGCCAGGACCGGCTGATAACCTAAAACACACTGGAAAGGTGTTAAATTGGTGGAGGAGTGGCGGAGAGAGTTCTGGGCCATCTCTGCCCAGGGGATGAACCTAGACCACTCCTCCGGCCGGTCCCGGCAATAGGACCTCAAAAACCTACCCACATCCTGGTTGACACGTTCCACCTGCCCATTGCTCTCTGGGTGGTACCCCGAGGTAAGGCTTACCGAGACCCCCAATCGTTCCATGAACGCCCCCCAAACTCTGGAGGTGAACTGGGGACCTCGGTCAGACACAATATCCTCGGGGACCCCATAGTGCCGGAACACATGGGTAAATAGGGCCTCAGCGGTTTGTAGGGCAGTAGGGAGACCCGGCATTGGAAGGAGACGACAGGCCTTGGAAAACCGATCCACAACGACCAAAATGGTGGTATTCCCCTGGGAGGGGGGTAGGTCGGTTACAAAATCCACCGATAGGTGGGACCATGGTCGTTGTGGAACGGGCAGGGGATGTAACTTACCCCTGGGCAAATGTCTAGGCGCCTTACACTGGGCACACACCGAGCAGGAGGAGACATAAACCCTCACATCCTTAGCTAACGTTGGCCACCAGTATTTCATGCTAAGACAGTGCACGGTCCGGCCAATACCTGGATGTCCAGAGGAGGGTGATGTATGAGCCCAATAAATAAGACGATCACGAACCTCGAGCGGAACGTACGTCCGCCCCACAGGACACTCGGGGGGAGTAGGGTCGGTACGCAGTGCCCGCTCGATTTCCGCATCGACCTCCCATACCACCGGAGCCACCAAACAAGACTCCGGCAGTATGGAAGTAGGCTCGTTGGACCTCTCCTCTGTGTCATACCGCCGGGACAGGGCGTCTGCCTTACCATTCTGGGACCCTGGGATGTATGTGATCTTAAAAACAAACCGGGTTAGGAACATGTTCCACCTAGCCTGACGAGGGTTCAATCTCCTAGCTGCCCGGATGTACTCCAGGTTACGGTGATCAGTCAGAATGAGGAAAGGGTGTTGAGCCCCCTCAAGCCAATGCCTCCACACCTTTAGGGCCTGGACTACGGCTAACAGCTCCCTGTCCCCAACGTCATAGTTGCGCTCCGCCGAGCTGAGCTTCTTGGAGTAGAACGCACAGGGGCGGAGTTTAGGTGGCGTGCCGGACCGTTGTGACAGGACTGCCCCAATACCGGTCTCGGACGCGTCTACCTCTACTTGGAATGGTAAAGAGGGATCCGGATGCGCCAGCACCGGGGCCGAGGTGAACAGGTTCTTCAGTTTGACAAATGCCCTGTCCGCCTCAGCCGACCACTGCAAACGAACCGGACCCCCCTTTAGCAGGGACGTAATGGGAGCTGCAACTTGTCCAAAACCCCGAATAAACCTCCGGTAGTAATTAGCAAAACCCAAGAACTGCTGCACCTCTTTTACAGTGGTTGGAGTTTGCCAATTACGCACGGCCGATACACGGTCTACCTCCATCTCCACACCAGACGCGGACAACCGATAACCCAAAAAGGAGACGGACTCCTGGAAGAACAGGCATTTCTCTGCCTTGACATACAAGTCATGCTCCAACAGTCTTCTCAACACTCGGCGCACCAGGGCTACATGCTCGGCTCGTGCAGTAGAGTACACTAGGATGTCGTCGATGTACACTACTACACCCTGCCCATGCATGTCCCGGAAAATCTCGTCAACAAAGGATTGGAAGACTGAAGGAGCATTCATTAACCCGTATGGCATGACGAGATACTCGTAATGACCCGAGGTGGTGCTAAATGCTGTTTTCCATTCATCCCCCTCCTAATGCGCACCAGATTGTACGCGCTCCTGAGATCCAACTTTGTGAAGAACTGCGCTCCGCGTAACGATTCCGTCATAGTCGCAATCAGTGGAAGTGGGTAACTGTACTTAACTGTGATCTGATTGAGACTACGGTAATCAATACACGGGCGCAATCCCCCGTCCTTCTTCTTCACAAAGAAGAAACTCGAGGAAACCGGGGAAGTGGAGGACCGTATGTATCCCTGTGCCAAGGACTCGGCTATGTAAGTCTCCATAGCCGCTGTCTCCTCTTGAGACAGGGGATACACACGACTCCGTGGAAGAGCCGCTCCTGTTTGGAGATTTATCGCACAGTCCCCCTGTCTATGAGGAGGTAGCCGTGTTGCCCTCGATTTGCTGAACACAAGTGCTAAGTCCTCATACTCAGGGGGAATGCGCAGTGCGGGCACTTGGTTCGGACTCTCTACCGAGGTCGCCCCTACGGAAACACCTAGACATCTCCCTACACACTGGGCAGACCACTCCATAAGAGCCCTCTGTTGCCACGCAATGGTAGGATCATGGGTGCTTAACCAGGGAAGCCCCAACACCACGGGGTACGCAGGAGAGTCAATCAGATAAAACTGAATGATCTCCTCATGACCCCCCTGCGTCGTCATCGTCAGTGGTGCTGTGACCTCCCTGATCAGGCCCGACCCCAACGGCCGGCTGTCTAAGGCGTGGACAGGAAATGGAGCTTCTACCGGCCGAAGGGGAATTCCTAACCTACAACAAAATGCCCGATCAATAAAGTTCCCAGCTGCGCCTGAATCTACTAGCGCCTTATGCTGGGAATGAGGTGCCACCTGTGGAAATCTCACAGGAATACTCATGTGACCAACAGAAAGCTCTGGGTAAGTGGGGCGCCTACTCACCTGAAATGACTCCCCAGTGCGTGACCTGTTGTCCCCTCTCCCAGGAGACCCTCCCCAGCACCTGGCCGCGGTGTGTCCTCCACGACCACAGTTGGTGCAGGGGATGGCCCCCCTCGGGTTCTCTCTCCTCCTCTCTCTAGCGCCAGCACCCCCGAGCTCCATGGGAATCGGCTCGGAGGTGCTGGAGGGTGGAATGGACGACCCCCACTCGGGACGTCCGCGGGTAGCCAGCAGGGTGTCTAGATGGATGGAAATGTCCACCAACTGGTCGAACGACAGGTTGGTGTCCCTGCAGGCCAGCTCACGACGAACGTCCTCTCGTAGGCTACACCGGTAGTGGTCGATGAGGGCCCTCTCATTCCACCCCGCATCCGCCGCTAGCGTCCGGAACTCCAGTGCGAACTCCTGTGCGCTCCTCTTCCCCTGTCGGAGGTGGAACAGACGCTCTCCCGCCGCTTTCCCCTCAGGTGGGTGATCGAAGACAGCCCTGAAGCGGCGGGAGAACTCCGCGTAGGTGATGGTAGCGGCGTCTATTCCCCTCCATTCGGCGTTGGCCCACTCCAACGCCTTGCCGGATAGACAGGAGATGAGGGCGGAGACGCTCTCGTATCCCGAGGGCGCCGGGTGTATGGTGGCCAGGTAGAGTTCCACCTGCAGGAGGAATCCCTGACACCCGGCTGCAGAACCGTCATATGCCCTCGGGAGCGAGAGCCGAATGCCACTGGGCTCCGGTGCTGAGAGAGGAGGATTGGCCGTTGGTGATGGGATGGTGTAAGAGTGCGTGGGCACCTCTCGAGTCACCAACCGGCGCAGAGTGTTGGACACCTCGTCCATGGCGGCCCCAAGTTGCCGGATCATGGTGTCTTGGTAGCTGATCCGGTCTTCCAGGGATTCGGGTGCCGCCGCTGTTCCTGCTGACTCCATAGTTTAGGTGTGTTGTTCTGTCAGTAGTTCCGATGTGGATGTGGTGGAGGAGTCAGGCGCAGGACACAGAGGATACGTCCAAAAGACTTTAATAGTCCAAAGAGCAACAAACAAAACACGACCTCGAAAACAGACGGAGGCGAGGCAATTACGCAAACACGCGTAAACAATAATCCCAAACATAGACAGAGTGCAGACACGCAGCTCTGTACGACAGGCAGAAAATAACAACACACAATCAGACTAATGCAAAACAAGGAACTTATAAGACAAGTAATCAACACACAAATGGACACAGGTGTAAAAGACAGACAAAAGCAATCACACTACGAAACATAGAGCGGTGGCAGCTAGTACTCCGGGGACGGCGAACGCCGAAGCCTGCCCGAACCAGGAGGAGGAGCAGTCTCGGCAGAATCCGTGACATGGCCATGACAGGGTCTTGATCTGGTGGTCCTCCATCCACACGTTGATTGACCTGGTTGTGTGGCATGGCACATTGTCCTGCTGGGAAAACAAATCCTCAGAGTTGGGGAAGAATGTCAAAGCAAAAGGAAGCAATTTTTCTTCCAGGACAACCTTGTACGTGGCTTGATTAATGCGTCCTTCACAAAGACAAATCTGCCCGATTCCAGCCTTGCTGAAGCACCCCCAGATCATCACCGATCCTCCACCAAATTTCACAGTGGGTGCGAGACACGGTGGCTTGTAGGCCTCTCCAGGTCTCCGTCTAACCATTAGACGACCAGGTGTTGGGCAAAGCTGAAAATTGGACTCATCAGAGAAGATGACCTTACTCCAGTCCTCTACGGTCCAATCCTTATGGTCTTTAGCAAACCTCAGCCTGGCTCTTCTTTGCTTCTCATTGACGAAGGGCTTTTTTCTAGCTTTGCACGACTTCAGCCCTGCCCCTAGGAGCCTGTTTCGAACCATCCTCGCCGTGCACTTCACCCCAGCTGCCGTTTGCCATTCTTTTTGTAGGTCACTTGATGTCATCCTACGGTTGTTGAGTGACATTCGAATGAGTTGGCTGTCATCCCGGTCATGTCCCGGAAAATGTCTGCTGCTTGACCTTGTTCTTATGAACAGCCGTCTTTGAAATGTTAAGGATGGAAGCAACCTGACGCTCACTGTATCCCTCTGCCAGTAAAGCCAGAATTGAACCCTTCTTTTCCTCACTCAAAACGTTCCTTTTCAACTCTTTTGGCAAGGTCAATAGTTATTTTTTTATTAATATTACTTTTGAGGTACTATTAGCACTGTTTTTGCCATCCAGCTGGTCCTATTGCAAGAGGATAGTGTTGACCACAGCAGTGGTTTTTATACTTTTCCTCGTTAAATAAGATTTGGTTCAGGTGATCACCTAATCAGCACCTAATTCAGTAGAATGAGGTGTGCCTGTGTTGGAATTCAACAGACACTGGAACGGAATGGCTGTCATTCATGTAGAGATGCTGATTTAAGAAAAAATGGAAGTGGTCTCTTAATTTTTTCCAGAGCTGTACAGTATAAAACTATACAAAATATATTCACGTCTGCAGTGCATAAAATGTGGTGAGTAATTGACTCAAAGAGAGAGAAAGACAATAGTTGGACAGTTTAAAAAAATAATAATTTATTCAAAAATGAAGGAAAAGCGAGAGAGAGAGAGAGCCATTGTAAATACAACCCATATTTATGTTTATTTATTTTCCCATTTGTACTTTAACTGTTTGCACATTATTACAACACTGTATATATGCACAATATGACATTTGAAATGTCTTTATTCTTTTGGAACTTCTGAGTTAAATGTTTACTGTTAATATTTATTGTTTATTTCACTTTCGTTTACTATCTACTTCACTTCCTTTGGCAATGTTAACATACGTTTCCCATGAAATAAAGCCCTTAAATTGAATTGAAATTGAATTGAAATTGAATTGAAATTGAATTGAGAGCTAGCTATATTTCGTTGTATTTTAAAAAAACAAAATTGTTCTCTTACTTAGTTAGCGAATGCAACTAGCTAGTTTAGCCTACTCAAACACCCGGCTCAAACAGAGAGGGATGTTATGTTAGCTAGCTGGCTACTGTTATCCAACACTGGAACTCTTCCAAGCTTTTGGTTTTATAAATGTATTACCACCGGAGCCCGCCGGTGTAACTGCTAGCTGAATGTACACTGTACTGCGTGATTGTATCTGGTTTACTAACGCGTTAGCTATGTTGACTATGTTGTTAGCTAATATGGTGACAACGATTGTAGGCTGTGTGTAGCCGTTAGCGGTTATGAAATGAAGGTTTGGCTTGGAAAGGTTTTTTCACCTGGCCACAGACAGCTGATGTGTTGTGCATTGAAGTCCACAAGCGAAGGGAAAATGTGAGAGGAGGAGAAGGTGTAGAGGCGAGAAGGAATTATACAACGATCAAAGGGATCATGCTGTTTGTATGTGGCTGCTATGAAAGTGAACTGTGTTTGCACGTGATCAGGGGTCTATTCATTCCACTGATTCTGTTGATAGAAGTTTCTTAAACGGAAGTAAATGGAACGAAACAGGGATAAACATACCTGAATTTGTCCAATAGAAACTCTCGTTTGCAACTGTTGGACTAATGATTACACCCTAGATCAGCTAGATGCAGGCAAGAGTGTGCAAGGCGGTATTGAATGTGTCACTGTCTGTCACCTTGATTACTCACATTTCTCTCAACCTGTGCACCTACGTTGTAAACCTTCATTCATAGGCTAGGTTGTAGCAACCTCGTGATGGGTATAGGGAAAATGTGAGTATCATGTAGTAGCCTAAACCTATCCATGTTACATTGAGCTGGGTGGATGGAATTTGAATGACAGTCATCCAATATGCTGTAATAGAAATAAGGCCATGCTCATAAAAAAATTAAATTGTCCTCCCTCATCTTAAACGGCACCAACCGCCACTGGTAGCCACCCTGGCCTGGTTTATAGCACTGAACAAGATTACATAGGCTTGTGATGTCAATAAGCAATCATGCCTTGTTTCATATTTATTTATGTTTTATTACACATTTCATATTTATTGATGTCGTTTATTACACATTTCATATTTATTTGTTTTATTACACATTTCATATTTATTTGTTTTATTACACATTTCATATTTATTTGTTTTATTACACATTTCATATTTATTGATGTAGTTTATTACACATTTTGTCTATTAGATTTGTTTATTTCGGTGTATTTTTTAAATGCCAAGAATATCTGTTTGTCTTGTTTTCGGATCGTTACAGTTTGGTCTCCATGGAAACCATGTATATCAGTTTCATTTCACGAGACACCGAGAAAGACAGAAACAGAAAGATCCGTGGAAGGGGCCCAACGTTCTCCTGGCATGTACCTTCAATTATGCAGAAAATGTGAATTCCGTATGAGCAAATTCTTAATGGAAAAGATTATTCAAATAATCTCACTGTTTCTCCCTCTCTATCTCCTTCTCTCCCTCTCGCTCTCTTTCACTCTTACTCACACACACACACACACACACACACACACACACACACACACACACACACACACACACACACACACACACACACACACACACACACACACACACACACACACCCCCCATCTGTCAGCAGTGTACCTTCTCTTCATCAACAGTAGGCTAAACTGGGTCCCCCCCCCCTGGTTGTACACAGCTGGTTGGCTGGCCCTCATGTGACACACACACACACACACACACACACATAAGCACAGACCCCCCTCACACACACACACACACACACACACAAACCCCACCTCCCATGTGTGTGTCGAATCACCTCAGCTGCTCTGGGATCAATTAGTTAGATCAGGCATCTTCAATCAAACCCAGAACAATGGCTGGTGTGTCATAACAGCCCTAGACAGCCAGCGGATTACTGCACCTCACAGACAGGCACAACAGGGTGTGTCTCTCTCTCTCTCTCTCATTGTGCGTGTGTGTGTGTGTGTGTGTGTGTGCGTGTGTGTGTGTGTGTGTGGAGGGAAACGGCAACATGGCCATGGCTCGTTGAGCACGCCACTGAAAGCAATTCACCTAGAGACGAGACGGAGGGACAAGGGTCAGGGAGTCTGGGGGCAGCGGTTACACAAGCAATTTATTAACACCTTATGGGGAACATATGTATGGAGCTGGCAAAGGAGACCCACTGTGTTTCTTATAGCGTTCCCACCTGCTCCTCAATTTAGAAGTCATTTATGAACAATCAATTGGACAGGCTGATCATTTATGAGCAATCAATTGAACAGGCTGATTTTGCCGTGTCAAGGTTTAATGTTGGGGATATCAGTGTATGTTGTCTTTGAGTTCACTGAAATATTTTATGTTCCCCATCAAGAAAATCTAAAATGTCGCTCAAACAGAGGGGAGAACAAAAAAAAAAAGTTACTGACAACAACCAAAACAGGTGGGGTTTTTAGGAGGGGTTCTGAAAGACACCCATGGGGGTGTCCACTGAAAGTTGCATAGCAACAACAACTAGGACCTAAAAGACCCCCACCATGAGACCCACTAAATCTGCCCAAGAGGAGGAAAACAAAAGAAAAACTCCACACCAAACTGAAAGACAGGAAGCAATGAAATCAAAATTGGGCGAGCCAACTAAAGGTGTTGACCCTCCGCATCTCTCAAGACAACTAGAGCACTGGGCCAGACACTCTTAAATAGCACCTGGGTCAGCACAGGTGTAACACCTTCCCACTAACGAGATGGCAACCAGCACAGGAGTAACACATACTGACTAACGAGGTGACACCAATCGTTGCGCCCTACGTGTTAACGAGATATATGCGCTAAAGTCCAACATCAAAACATAAATGGAAAAACCAAAGCATGTAACACGTTCCTCCTTAAGACAAAAATATAATATGTTGGACAAGTTTGCTCACCGCCAACAGAAAACTTCCATCTCACAACATAATCAACTTAAATTCATCGCTACTTAAATGCGTCGCCTTCTCCAATTATACAAATCATTAAATACAAGACAAAGACAGCCACTTCTTTTTTTTGTAAATATATATATTTACTGCCGAAAACTCAGAAGTTTTGAAAAAAAAAACGGGTAAAATAATGTACGTTTCTAAAAGTCTCACCCCCCTGGAACGAGCGCAACCAAAACAATACTTAACTCAAACACGGAAAAATGTGCAGTCAAAATAAACTGTGAGCCAAGGCTACCCACCGTTGATATACACCAGGATGTTTAATGGATGTGTTTACATAGACAGACCCATTTTTATATTTTGCCCAATAATTGGCAAAAGAGCTGAACTGATCTGTCAAAAGACCAATTAGTGGGAAAATAATCAGAATTGGACTTCCTGTATGAATGCAGCCAATGTGTGGTAGTGATTATGTGTGTCGTGGTCTGAATCAGCTCCTCTACAACACACTAACCATCCCTATGGCTGCTACCTTGTTCTGCCAGCTATGTGCTATACTGTGCAGAAGAGAGGAGGAGAGAGAGAGAGAGGGGGGGCAGAGAGGGACAGAGAGAGAGAGAGAGAGTCAGAGAGAGAGAGGGACAGAGAGAGAGAGAGAGGGACAGAGAGAGAGAGGGACAGAGAGGGACAGAGAGAGAGGGACAGAGAGAGAGCGGGGACAGAGAGAGAGAGAGAGAGAGACAGAGAGAGAGACAGAGAGAGACAGAGAGAGAGGGGGGAGAGAGAGAGAGACAGAGAGAGAGACAGAGAGAAAGAGAGGGGGAGAGGGAGAGCGAGACAGAGAGAGAGAGGGGGTGAGAGAGAGAGAGAGAGAGAGAGAGAGAGAGAGAGAGAGAGAGAGAGAGAGAGAGAGATGGGGACAGAGAGAGAGAGAGAGGGAGAGAGAGAGCGAGGGAGAGAGATTAATACTGTGAAGAAGAGAAAAAGAGAGGTGTGAACGAGAACCTGCCAGCATCACACATGATAACATGATAGACTCTTAGAAAAGGCTACACCGCCTCCCCAGCATACAAAATACAAAATCAGCAAGGTTCAAATACTTTTTTCCCTCACTGTATATTATATACAGTTAAAGTCGGAAGTTTACATACACTTACGTTGGAGTCATTAAAACTCATTTTTCAACCACTCCACAGCATGATGCTGCCACCCCCGTGCTTCATGGTTGGGATGGTGTTCTTCGGCTTGCAAGCATCCCCCTTTTTCCTCCAAACATAATGATGGTCATTATGGCCAAACAGTTCTATTATTGTTTCATCAGACCAGAGGACATTTCTCCAAGAAGTACGATCCTTGTCCCCATGTGCAGTTGCAAACCGTAGTCTGGCTTTTTTATGGCGGTTTTGGAGCAGTGGCTTCTTCCTTGCTGAGCGGCCTTTCAGGTTATGTCGATATAGGACTTGTTTTACTGTGGATATAGATACTTTTGTACCTGTTTCCTCCAGCGTCTTCACAAGGTCCCTTGCTGTTGTTCTGGGATTTATTTGCAGTTTTTGCCCCAAAGTACGTTCATCTCTAGGAGACAGAACGCGTCTCCTTCCTGAGCGGTATGACGGCTGCGTGGTCCCATGGTGTTTATACTTGCGTACTATTGTTTGTACAGATGAACGTGGTACCTTCAGGCGTTTGGAAATTGCTCCCAAGAATGAACCAGACTTGTGGAGGTCTACCATTTTTTTTATGAGGTCTTGGCTGATTTCTTTTGATTTTCCCATGATGTCAAGCAAATAGGCATTGAGTTTGAAGGTAGGCCTTGAAATACATCCACAGGTACACCTCCAATTGACTCAAATTATGTCAATTAGCCTATCAGAAGCTTATAAAGCCATGACATCATTTTCTGGAATTTTCCAAGCTGTTTAAAGGCACAGTCAACTTAGTGTATGTAAACTTTTGACCCACTGGAATTGTGATACAGTGAATTATAAGTGAAATAATCAGTCTGTAAACAATTGTTGGTAGAATTACTTGTGTCATGCACAAAGTAGATGTCCTAACCGACTTGCCAAAACTATAGTTTGTTAACAAGAAATTTGTGGAGTGGTTGAAAAACAAGTTTTAATGACTCCAACCTAAGTGTAAACTTCCGACTTTAACTGTATATAATATACAGTGAGGGAAAAAAGTATTTGATCCCCTGCTGATTTTGTATGTTTGCCCACTGACAAAGACATGATCAGTCTATAATTTTAATGGTAGGTTTATTTGAACAGTGAGAGACAGAATAACAACAAAAAAATCCTGAGAAACGCATGTCAAACATTTTAAAAATTCATTTGCATTTTGATGAGGAAAATAAGTATTTGACCCCTCTGCAAAACATGACTTAGTACTTGGTGGCAAAACCCTTGTTGAACATCACAGAGGTCAGACGTTTCTTGTAGTTGGCCACCAGGTTTGCACACATCTCAGGAGGGATTTTGTCCCACTCCTCTTTGCAGATCTTCTCCAAGTCATTAAGGTTTCGAGCCTGACGTTTGGCAACTCGAACCTTCAGCTCCCTCCACATATTTTATATGGGATTAAGGTCTGGAGACTGGCTAGGCCACTCCAGGACCTTAATGTGCTTCTTCTGGAGCCACTCCTTTGTTGCCTTGGTCGTGTGTTTTGGGTCATTGTCATGCTGGAATACCCATCCACGACCCATTTTCAATGCCCTGGCTGAGGGAAGGAGGTTCTCACCCAAGATTTGACGGTACATGGCCCCGTCCATCGTCCCTTTGATGCAGTGAAGTTGTCCTGTCCACTTAGCAGAAAAACACCCCCAAAGCATAAAGTTTCCACCTCCATGTTTGACGGTGGGGATGGTGTTCTTGGGGTCATAGGCAGCATTCCTCCTCCTCCAAACACGGCGAGTTGAGTTGATGCCAAAGAGCTCGATTTTGGTCTCATCTGACAATAACACTTTCACCCAGTTCTCCTCTGAATCATTCAGATGTTCATTGGCAAACTTCAGACGGCTCTGTATATGTGCTTTCTTGAGCAGGGGCACCTTGCGGGCACTGCAGGAATTCAGTCCTTCACGGCGTAGTGTGTTACCAATTGTTTTCTTGGTGACTATGGTCCCAGCTGCCTTGAGATCATTGACAAGATCCTCCCGTGTAGTTCTGGGCTGATTCCTCACCGTTCTCATGATCATTGCAACTCCACGAGGTGAGATCTTGCATGGAGCCCCAGGCCGAGGGAGATTGACAGTTCTTTTGTGTTTCTTCCATTTGCGAATAATCGCACCAACTGTTGTCACCTTCTCACCAAGCTGCTTGGCGATGGTATTGTAGCCCATTCCAGTTTTTCTGGATTTTTTTGTTTTTATTCTGTCTCTCACTATTCAAATAAACCTACCATTAAATTATAGACTGATCATTTCTTTGTCAGTGGGCAAACGTACAAAATCAGCAGGGGATCAAATACTTTTTTTCCCTCACTGTATATGTTTCTCTCAGTCAGATTTCAATTTGGGAAACAAATTGCTGCAAGAGATGCTTTTGGGCATGTGTGAGGAGGGCTGTGGGGCTGAGGGGTTTGAGAGGGGCGTAAGGAGGGGGTTGAAGGATAGTATTCATTAAAACTAAACCCCAGTCCCCATCTGGTGGTTTGAATAGAGAGCCCACTGTGGGGTGGGGGGTGGGGGGGGGGGGGGGTTGTCCCTAGGCCCCTTGACAGGCACGTGCCTAAGCTGCTCCAGCCTGTCCTCTCTTTGTGTGTGTGTTTGTGTCTGTGTGTGTATGTGTGTGTGTGTGTGTGTGTGTGTGTGTGTGTATGTGTGTGTGTATGTGTGTGTGTGTGTGTATGTGTGTGTGTGTGTGTGTGTGTGTGTGTGTGTCTATGTGTCAGATTGGACAGGCAGAGGGGGGGGGGGGGGGGGGGGGGAGGGGGGCCTCAACACACCTGTGTCCCCTCCATAGTCTCAACCAATCAGTAAACTGAACTGGAGACCTGGTCTAGCAAATGACACCCTATTCCCTATTTAGTAAACTACTTTTTGACCAGGGCCCATAGGATGTAGTGCACTACTTTTTGTCCAGGGCCCATAGGGTGCCGTGTAGGACGGAGCCATGTACATCAGGAGGTAGCAGTCTATCTAGTAACGCATAGAATCCACTGCAGCATTATGTCCTTCACCAGAGTCAGACTTGGTGAGCTGCTACCGTAGTTGCAGAAATGCTATTTTGGGAAATCGTGAAGATGGGGGGGGAGGGGCCGAGGACTGTGAGTCCTTGGATAAAATCATTATCTCTGGAAGTGTGTGAATAATTTATGCTGGTCTGTGGATTTGTTTCTGGGGTAACTGAAAATCAAACATCAGCGCTCGTGCTGCTCTAATGATGTCGTGCTGCTCTAATACTGTCAGCTGCTCTAATGCTGTCAGCTGCTCTAATGCTGTCGTGCTGCTCTAATACTGTCAGCTGCTCTAATGCTGTCGTGTTGCTCTAATACTGTCAGCTGCTCTAATGCTGTCAGCTGCTCTAATGCTGTCGTGTTGCTCTAATACTGTCAGTTGCTCTAATACTGTCAGCTGCTCTAATACTGTCAGTTGCTCTAATGCTGTCAGCTGCTCTAATGCTGTCGGCTGCTCTAATACTGTCAGCTGCTCTAATGCTGTCGTGCTGCTCTAATGCTGTCAGCTGCTCTAATACTGTCGTGCTGCTCTAATGTTGTCAGCTGCTCTAATGCTGTCAGCTGCTCTAATGCTGTCAGCTGCTCTAATGCTGTCAGCTGCTCTAATACTGTTGTGCTGCTCTAATGCTGTCGTGCTGCTCTAATGCTGTCGTGCTGCTCTAATACTGTCAGCTGCTCTAATGCTGTCGTGCTTTGGGGTCGGCTGCTCTAATGCTGTCAGCTGCTCTAATACTGTGAGCTGCTCTAATGCTGTCAGCTGCTCTAATACTGTCAGCTGCTCTAATGCTGTCGTGCTTTGGGGTCGGCTGCTCTAATGCTGTCAGCTGCTCTAATACTGTGAGCTGCTCTAATGCTGTCAGCTGCTCTAATACTGTCAGCTGCTCTAATGCTGTCGTGCTTTGGGGTCGGCTGCTATAATGCTGTCAGCTGCTCTAATACTGTCAGCTGCTGTAATGCTGTGAGCTGCTCTAATGCTGTCAGCTGCTGTAATGCTGTCAGCTGCTCTAATGCTGTCAGCTGCTCTAATGCTGTCAGCTGCTCTAATACTGTTGTGCTGCTCTAATGCTGTCAGCTGCTGTAATGCTGTCAGCTGCTCTAATGCTGTCAGCTACTCTAATGCTGTCAGCAGCTCTAACACTGTCAGCTGCTCTAATGCTGTCGTGCTTTGGGGTCGGCTGCTCTAATGCTGTCAGCTGCTCTAATGCTGTCAGCTGCTCTAATACTGTGAGCTGCTCTAATGCTGTCAGCTGCTCTAATGCTGTCAGCTGCTCTAATGCTGTCAGCTGCTCTAATGCTGTCGTGCTGCTCTAATGCTGTCGTGCTGCTCTAATGCTGTCGTGCTGTTCTAATACTGTCAGCTGCTCTAATGCTGTCAGCTGCTCTAATGCTGTCAGCTGCTCTAATACTGTCAGCTGCTCTAATACTGTCAGCTGCTCTGATACTGTCAGCTGCTCTAATGCTGTCAGCTGCTCTAAAACAGTCAGCTGCTCTAACACTGTCAGCTGCTCTAATGCTGTCAGCTGCTCTAATACTGTCAGCTGCTCTAATACTGTCAGCTGCTATAATGCTGCCAGCTGCTCTAATGCTGTCGTGCTGCTCTAATGCTGTCAGCTGCTCTAATGCTGTCGTGCTGCTCTAATGCTGTCGTGCTGCTCTAATGCTGTCAGCTGCTCTAATGCTGTCAGCGGCCCAAAACTGTCAGCTGCTCTAATATTGTCAGCTGCTTTAATACTGTCAGCTGCTCTAATGCTGTCAGCTGCTTTAATGCTGTCAGCTGTTCTAATACTGTCAGCTGCTCTAATACTGTCAGCTGCTCTAATGCTGTCGTGCTGCTCTAATGCTGTCGTGCTGCTCTAATACTGTCAGCTGCTCTAATACTGTCAGCTGCTCTAATGCTGTCAGCTGCTCTAATGCTGTCAGCTGCTCTAATGCTGTCGTGCTGCTCTAATACTGTCAGCTGCTCTAATGCTGTCAGCTGCTCTAATGCTGTCAGCTGCTCTGATAATGTCAGCTGCTCTAATGCTGTCATGCTGCTCTAATACTGTCAGCTGCTCTAATGCTGTCGGCTGCTCTAATACTGTCGTGCTGCTCTAATACTGTCAGCTGCTCTAATGCTGTCAGCTGCTCTGATAATGTCAGCTGCTCTAATGCTGTCATGCTGCTCTAATACTGTCAGCTGCTCTAATGCTGTCGGCTGCTCTAATACTGTCGTGCTGCTCTAATACTGTCAGCTGCTCTAATGCTGTCGTGCTGCTCTAATACTGTCAGCTGCTCTAATGCTGTCAGCTGCTCTAATGATGTCAGCTGCTCTAATGCTGTCAGCTGCTCTAATGCTGTCAGCTGCTCTAATGCTGTCGTGCTGCTCTAATGCTGTCGTGCTGCTCTAATGCTGTCAGCTGCTATAATACTGTCAGCTGCTCTAATGCTGTCAGCTGCTCTAATACTGTCAGCTGCTCTAATGCTGTCGTGCTTCTCTAAAGCTGTCGTGCTGTTCTAATACTGTCAGCTGCTCTAATGCTGTCAGCTGCTCTAAGCTGTCAGCTGCTCTAAAACAGTCAGCTGCTCTAACACTGTCAGCTGCTCTAATGCTGTCAGCTGCTCTAATACTGTCAGCTGCTCTAATACTGTCAGCTGCTCTGATACTGTCAGCTGCTCTAATGCTGTCAGCTGCTCTAAAACAGTCAGCTGCTCTAACACTGTCAGCTGCTCTAATGCTGTCAGCTGCTCTAATACTGTCAGCTGCTCTAATACTGTCAGCTGCTATAATGCTGCCAGCTGCTCTAATGCTGTCGTGCTGCTCTAATGCTGTCAGCTGCTCTAATGCTGTCGTGCTGCTCAAATGCTGTCGTGCTGCTCTAATGCTGTCAGCTGCTCTAATATTGTCAGCTGCTTTAATACTGTCAGCTGCTCTAATGCTGTCAGCTGCTTTAATGCTGTCAGCTGTTCTAATACTGTCAGCTGCTCTAATACTGTCAGCTGCTCTAATGCTGTTGTGCTGCTCTAATGCTGTCGTGCTGCTCTAATACTGTCAGCTGCTCTAATACTGTCAGCTGCTCTAATGCTGTCAGCTGCTCTAATGCTGTCAGCTGCTCTAATGCTGTCAGCTGCTCTGATAATGTCAGCTGCTCTAAAGCTGTCATGCTGCTCTAATACTGTCAGCTGCTCTAATGCTGTCGTGCTGCTCTAATACAGTCGTGCTGCTCTAATACTGTCAGCTGCTCTAATGCTGTCGTGCTGCTCTAATACTGTCAGCTGCTCTAATGCTGTCAGCTGCTCTAATGATGTCAGCTGCTCTAATACTGTCGTGCTGCTCTAATACTGTCAGCTGCTCTAATACTGTCAGCTGCTCTAATGCTGTCGTGCTGCTCTGATGCTGTCAGCTGCTCTAATGCTGTCAGCTGCTCTATTGCTGTCAGCTGCTCTAATGCTGTCAGCTGCTCTAATGCTGTTGTGCTGCTCTAATGCTGTCGTGTTGCTCTAATACTGTCAGTTGCTCTAATACTGTCAGCTGCTCTAATGCTGTCAGTTGCTCTAATGATGTCAGCTGCTCTAATGTTGTCAGCTGCTCTAATACTGTCAGCTGCTCTAATACTGTTGTGCTGCTCTAATGCTGTCGTGCTGCTCTAATGCTGTCAGCTGCTCTAATACTGTTGTGCTGCTCTAATGCTGTCGTGCTGCTCTAATGCTGTCAGCTGCTCTAATGCTGTCAGCTGCTCTAATGCTGTCAGCTACTCTAATGCTGTCAGCTGCTCTAATACTGTCAGCTGCTCTAATGCTGTCATGCTTTGGGGTCGGCTGCTCTAATGCTGTCAGCTGCTCTAATGCTGTCAGCTGCTCTAATGCTGTCATTTGCTCTAATACTGTCAGCTGCTCTAATGCTGTCAGCTGCTCTAATGCTGTCAGCTGCTCTAATACTGTGAGCTGCTCTAATGCTGTCAGCTGCTCTAATGCTGTCAGCTGCTCTAATGTTGTCAGCTGCTCTAATGCTGTCAGCTGCTCTAATGCTGTCGTGCTGCTCTAATGCTGTCGTGCTGCTCTAATGCTGTCAGCTGCTATAATACTGTCAGCTGCTCTAATACAGTCAGCTGCTCTAATGCTGTCGTGCTGCTCTAAAGCTGTCGTGCTGTTCTAATACTGTCAGCTGCTCTAATGCTGTCAGCTGCTCTAATGCTGTCAGCTGCTCTAATGCTGTCAGCTGCTGTAATGCTGTCATGCTGCTCTAATGCTGTCAGCTGCTCTAATACTGTCAGCTGCTCTAATACTGTCAGCTGCTCTGATACTGTCAGCTGCTCTAATGCTGTCAGCTGCTCTAAAACAGTCAGCTGCTCTAACACTTTCAGCTGCTCTAATGCTGTCAGCTGCTCTAATACTGTCAGCTGCTATAATGCTGCCAGCTGCTCTAATGCTGTCGTGCTGCTCTAATGCTGTCAGCTGCTCTAATGCTGTGGTGCTGCTCTAATGCTGTCGTGCTTCTCTAATACTGTCAGCTGCTCTAATGCTGTCAGCGGCCCAAAACTGTCAGCTGCTCTAATATTGTCAGCTGCTTTAATACTGTCAGCTGCTCTAATGCTGTCAGCTGCTTTAATGCTGTCAGCTGTTCTAATACTGTCAGCTGCTCTAATACTGTCAGCTGCTCTAATGCTGTCGTGCTGCTCTAATGCTGTCGTGCTGCTCTAATACTGTCAGCTGCTCTAATACTGTCAGCTGCTCTAATGCTGTCAGCTGCTCTAATGCTGTCAGCTGCTCTAATGCTGTCGTGCTGCTCTAATACTGTCAGCTGCTCTAATACTGTCAGCTGCTCTAATACTGTCAGCTGCTCTAATGCTGTCAGCTGCTCTAATGCTGTCAGCTGCTCTGATAATGTCAGCTGCTCTAATGCTGTCATGCTGCTCTAATACTGTCAGCTGCTCTAATGCTGTCGGCTGCTCTAATACTGTCGTGCTGCTCTAATACTGTCAGCTGCTCTAATGCTGTCGTGCTGCTCTAATACTGTCAGCTGCTCTACTGCTGTCAGCTGCTCTAATGCTGTCAGCTGCTCTAATGCTGTCAGCTGCTCTAATACTGTCGTGCTGCTCTAATACTGTCAGCTGCTCTAATGCTGTCGTGCTGCTCTGATGCTGTCAGCTGCTCTATTGCTGTCAGATGCTCTAATGCTGTTGTGCTGCTCTAATGCTGTCAGCTGCTCTAATGCTGTCAGCTGCTCTAATACTGTTGTGCTGCTCTAATACTGTCAACTGCTCTAATGCTGTCGTGCTGCTCTAATACTGTCAGCTGCTCTAATGCTGTCAGCTGCTGTAATGCTGTCGTGCTGCTCTAATGCTGTCAGCTGCTCTAATACTGTCAGCTGCTCTAATACTGTCAGCTGCTCTGATACTGTCAGCTGCTCTAATGCTGTCAGCTGCTCTAAAACAGTCAGCTGCTCTAATGCTGTCAGCTGCTCTAATGCTGTCAGCTGCTCTAATGCTGCCAGCTGCTCTAAAGCTGTCGTGCTGCTCTAATGCTGTCAGCTGCTCTAATGCTGTCGTGCTGCTCTAATGCTGTCGTGCTGCTCTAATGCTGTCAGCTGCTCTAATGCTGTCAGCGGCCTAAAACTGTCAGCTGCTCTAATACTGTCAGCTGCTTTAATACTGTCAGCTGCTCTAATGCTGTCAGCTGCTTTAATGCTGTCAGCTGTTCTAATACTGTCAGCTGCTCTAATACTGTCAGCTGCTCTAATGCTGTCGTGCTGCTCTAATGCTGCCGTGCTGCTCTAATACTGTCAGCTGCTCTAATACTGTCAGCTGCTCTAATGTTGTCAGCTGCTATAATACTGTCAGCTGCTCTAATGTTGTCAGCTGCTCTAATGCTGTCAGCTGCTCTAATGCTGTCGTGCTGCTCTAATACTGTCAGCTGCTCTAATGCTGTCAGCTGCTCTAATGCTGTCAGCTGCTCTGATAATGTCAGCTGCTCTAATACTGTCAGCTGCTCTAATGCAGTCATGATGCTCTAATGCTGTCCGGCTGCTCTAATACTGTCAGCTGCTCTAATGCTGTTGTGCTGCTCTAATGCTGTCGTTTTGCTCTAATGCTGTCAGCTGCTCTAATACTGTCAGCTGCTCTAATGCTGTCGTGCTGCTCTAATGCTGTCAGCTGCTCTAATGCTGTTGTACTGCTCTAATGCTGTCGTGCTACTCTAATACTGTCAGCTGCTCTAATGCTGTCAGCTGCTCTAATACTGTCAGCTGCTCTAATACTGTCAGCTGCTCTAATGATGTCGTGCTGCTCTAATGCTGTCAGCTGCTCTAATGCTGTCAGCTGCTCTAATACTGTCAGCTTCTCTAATGCTGTCAGCTGCTCTAATACTGTCTGCTGCTCTAATGCTGTCAGCTGCTCTAATACTGTCAGCTGCTCTAATGCTGTTGTGCTGCTCTAATGCTGTCGTGCTGCTCTAATGCTGTCGTGCTGCTCTAATACTGTCAGCTGCTCTAATGCTGTCAGCTGCTCTAATACTGTCAGCATCTCTAATGCTGTCAGCTGCTCTAAAACTGTCTGCTGCTCTAATGCTGTCAGCTGCTCTAATACAGTCAGCTGCTCTAATGCTGTCGTGCTGCTCTAATGCTTTCAGCTGCTCTAATACTGTCAGCTGCTCTAATGCTGTCGTGCTGCTCTAATGCTGTCGTGCTGCTCTAATGCTGTCATGCTGCTCTAATACTGTCAGTTTCTCTAATGCTGTCAGCTGCTCTAATACTGTCTGCTGCTCTAATGCTGTCAGCTGCTCTACTGCTGTCGTGCTGCTCTGATGCTGTCTTCTGCTCTAATGCTGTCAGCTGCTCTAATACTGTCAGCTGCTCTAATACTGTCAGCTGCTCTAATGCTGTCAGCTGCTCTGATAATGTCAGCTGCTCTAATACTGTCAGCTGCTCTAATGTTGTCAGCTGCTCTAATACTGTCAGCTGCTCTAATACTGTCAGCTGCTCTAATGCTGTCAGATGCTCTAAGGCTGTTAACTGCTCTAATGCTGTCAGCTGCTCTAATGCTGTCAGCTGCTCTAATACTGTCAGCTTCTCTAATGCTGTCAGCTTCTCTAATGCTGTCAGCTGCTCTAATGCTGTCAGCTGCTCTAATGCTGTCAGCTGCTCTAATACTGTTGTGCTGCTCTAATGCTCTCGTGCTGCTCTAATGCTGTCAGCTGCTCTAATACTGTCAGCTGCTCTAATATTGTCAGCTGCTCTAATACTGTCAGCTGCTCTAATGCTGTCAGCTGCTGTAATGCTGTGAGCTGCTCTAATGCTGTCAGCTGCTGTAATGCTGTGAGCTGCTCTAATGCTGTCAGCTGCTCTAATGCTGTCAGCTGCTCTAATGCTGTCAGCTGCTCTAATACTGTCAGCTGCTCTAATGCTGTCAGCTGCTGTAATGCTGTGAGCTGCTCTAATGCTGTCAGCTGCTCTAATGCTGTCAGCTGCTCTAATACTGTTGTGCTGCTCTAATGCTGTCGTGCTTTGGGGTCGGCTGCTCTAATGCTGTCAGCTGCTCTAATGCTGTCAGCTGCTCTAATGCTGTCAGCTGCTCTAATAATGTCAGCTGCTCTAATGCTGTCGTGCTGCTCTAATGCTGTCGTGCTGCTCTAATACTGTCAGCTGCTCTAATGCTGTCGTGCTGCTCTAATGCTGTCGTGCTGCTCTAATGCTGTCAGCTGCTCTAATACTGTCAGCTGGTCTAATGCTGTCAGCTGCTCTAATACTGTCAGCTGCTCTAATGCTGTCGTGCTGCTCTAATGCTGTCGTGCTGTTCTAATGCTGTCAGCTTCTCTAATGCTGTCGTGCTGCTCTAATGCTGTCGTGCTGCTCTAATGCTGTCAGCTGCTCTAATACTGTCAGCTGCTCTAATACTGTCAGCTGCTTTAATACTGTCAGCTGCTCTAATGCTGTCAGCTAATCTGATACTGTCAGCTGCTCTAATACTGTTGTGCTGCTCTAATGCTGTTGTGCTGCTCTAATACTGTTATCTGCTCTAATGCTGTCGTGCTACTCTAATACTGTCAGCTGCTCTAATGCTGTCAGCTGCTCTAATACTGTCAGCTGCTCTAATACTGTCAGCTGCTCTAATACTGTCAGCTGCTCTAATGATGTCGTGCTGCTCTAATGCTGTCGTGCTGCTCTAATACTGTAAGCTGCTCTAATGCTGTCGTGCTGCTCTAATACTGTCAGCTTCTCTAATGCTGTCAGCTGCTCTAATACTGTCTGCTGCTCTAATGCTGTCAGCTGCTCTAATACTGTCAGCTGCTCTAATGCTGTCGTGCTGCTCTAATGCTGTCGTGCTGCTCTAATGCTGTCGTGCTGCTCTAATACTGTCAGCTGCTCTAATGCTGTCAGCTGCTCTAATACTGTCAGCATCTCTAATACTGTCAGCTGCTCTAATGCTGTCAGCTGCTCTAATACTGTCAGCTGCTCTAATACTGTCGTGCTGCTCTAATATTGTCAGCTTCTCTAATACTGTTGTGCTGCTCTGATGCTGTCAGCTGCTCTAATGCTGTCAGCTGCTCTAATTCTGTCAGCTGCTCTTATACTGTCAGCTGCTCTAATACTGTCAGCTGCTCTAATGATGTCGTGCTGCTGTAATGCTGTTGTGCTGCTCTAATCCTGTAAGCTGCTCTAATGCTGTCGTGCTGCTCTAATACTGTCAGCTTCTCTAATGCTGTCAGCTGCTCTAATACTGTCTGCTGCTCTAATTCTGTCAGCTGCTCTAATACTGTCAGCTGCTCTAATGCTGTCGTGCTGCTCTAATGCTGTCGTGCTGCTCTAATGCTGTCGTGCTGCTCTAATACTGTCAGCTGCTCTAATGCTGTCAGCTGCTCTAATACTGTCAGTTTCTCTAATGCTGTCAGCTGCTCTAATACTGTCTGCTGCTCTAATGCTGTCAGCTGCTCTACTGCTGTCGTGCTGCTCTGATGCTGTCTTCTGCTCTAATGCTGTCAGCTGCTCTAATACTGTCAGCTGCTCTAATACTGTCAGCTGCTCTAATGCTGTCAGCTGCTCTAATGCTGTCAGCTGCTCTGATAATGTCAGCTGCTCTAATACTGTCAGCTGCTCTAATGTTGTCAGCTGCTCTAATACTGTCAGCTGCTCTAATACTGTCAGCTGCTCTAATGCTGTCAGCTGCTCTAATGCTGTTAACTGCTCTAATGCTGTCAGCTGCTCTAATGCTGTCAGCTGCTCTAATACTGTCAGCTGCTCTAATGCTGTCAGCTGCTCTAGTACTGTCTGCTGCTCTAATGCTGTCAGCTGCTCTAATACTGTTTTGCTGCTCTAATGTTGTCAGCTGCTCTAATGCTGTCAGCTTCTCTAATGCTGTCAGCTGCTCTAATGCTGTCAGCTGCTCTAATACTGTCAGCTGCTCTAATGCTGTCAGCTGCTCTAGTACTGTCTGCTGCTCTAATGCTGTCAGCTGCTCTAATACTGTTTTGCTGCTCTAATGTTGTCAGCTGCTCTAATGCTGTCAGCTTCTCTAATACTGTCAGCTGCTCTAATGCTGTCAGCTGCTCTAGTACTGTCAGCTGCTCTAATGCTGTCAGCTGCTCTAATACTGTTGTGCTGCTCTAATGCTGTCAGCTGCTCTAATACTGTCAGCTGCTCTAATACTGTCAGCTGCTCTAATGCTGTCGTGCTTTGGGGTCTGGCTGCTCTAATGCTGTCAGCTGCTCTAATGCTGTCAGCTGCTCTAATGCTGTCAGTTGCTCTAATACTGTCAGCTGCTCTAATGCTGTCAGCTGCTGTAATGCTGTCAGCTGCTCTAATGCTGTCAGCTGCTCTAATGCTGTCAGCTGCTCTAATACTGTTGTGCTGCTCTAATGCTGTCGTGCTTTGGGGTCGGCTGCTCTAATTCTGTCAGCTGCTCTAATGCTGTCAGCTGCTCTAATGCTGTCAGCTGCTCTAATGCTGTCAGCTGCTCTAATACTGTCAGCTGCTCTAATGCTGTCGTGCTGCTCTGATGCTGTCGTGCTGCTCACAACTGTCAGCTGCTCTAATGCTGTCGTGCTGCTCTAATGCTGTCGTGCTGCTCTAATGCTGTCAGCTGCTCTAATACTGTCAGCTGCTCTAATGCTGTCAGCTGCTCTAATACTGTAAGCTGCTCTAATGCTGTCGTGCTGCTCTAATGCTGTCAGCTGCTCTAATGCTGTCGTGCTGATCTAATGCTGTCAGCTGCTCTAATACTGTCAGCTGCTGTAATGCTGTCGTGCTGCTCTAATGCTGTCAGCTGCTCTAATACTGTCAGCTGCTCTAATACTGTCAGCTGCTCTGATACTGTCAGCTGCTCTAATGCTGTCAGCTGCTCTATTGCTGTCAGCTGCTCTAATACTGTCAGCTGCTCTAATGCTGTCAGCTGCTCTAATACTGTCAGCATCTCTAATACTGTCAGCTGCTCTAATGCTGTCAGCTGCTCTAATACTGTCAGCTGCTCTAATACTGTCGTGTTGCTCTAATATTGTCAGCTTCTCTAATACTGTTGTGCTGCTCTGATGCTGTCAGCTGCTCTAATGCTGTCAGCTGCTCTAATTCTGTCAGCTGCTCTTATACTGTCAGCTGCTCTAATACTGTCAGCTGCTCTAATGATGTCGTGCTGCTGTAATGCTGTCGTGCTGCTCTAATCCTGTAAGCTGCTCTAATGCTGTCGTGCTGCTCTAATACTGTCAGCTTCTCTAATGCTGTCAGCTGCTCTAATACTGTCTGCTGCTCTAATTCTGTCAGCTGCTCTAATACTGTCAGCTGCTCTAATGCTGTCGTGCTGCTCTAATGCTGTCGTGCTGCTCTAATGCTGTCGTGCTGCTCTAATACTGTCTGCTGCTCTAATGCTGTCAGCTGCTCTAATACTGTCAGTTTCTCTAATGCTGTCAGCTGCTCTAATACTGTCTGCTGCTCTAATGCTGTCAGCTGCTCTGCTGCTGTCGTGCTGCTCTGATGCTGTCTTCTGCTCTAATACTGTCAGCTGCTCTAATACTGTCAGCTGCTCTAATGCTGTCAGCTGCTCTAATGCTGTCAGCTGCTCTGATAATGTCAGCTGCTCTAATACTGTCAGCTGCTCTAATGTTGTCAGCTGCTCTAATACTGTCAGCTGCTCTAATACTGTCAGCTGCTCTAATGCTGTCAGCTGCTCTAATGCTGTTAACTGCTCTAATGCTGTCAGCTGCTCTAATGCTGTCAGCTGCTCTAATACTGTCAGCTGCTCTAATGCTGTCAGCTGCTCTAGTACTGTCTGCTGCTCTAATGCTGTCAGCTGCTCTAATACTGTTTTGCTGCTCTAATGTTGTCAGCTGCTCTAATGCTGTCAGCTTCTCTAATGCTGTCAGCTGCTCTAATGCTGTCAGCTGCTCTAATGCTGTCAGCTGCTCTAATACTGTTGTGCTGCTCTAATGCTGTCGTGCTGTTCTAATGCTGTCAGCTGCTCTAATACTGTCAGCTGCTCTAATACTGTCAGCTGCTCTAATGCTGTCGTGCTTTGGGGTCGGCTGCTCTAATGCTGTCAGCTGCTCTAATGCTGTCAGCTGCTCTAATGCTGTCAGTTGCTCTAATACTGTCAGCTGCTCTAATGCTGTCAGCTGCTGTAATGCTGTCAGCTGCTCTAATGCTGTCAGCTGCTCTAATGCTGTCAGCTGCTCTAATACTGTTGTGCTGCTCTAATGCTGTCGTGCTTTGGGGTCGGCTGCTCTAATGCTGTCAGCTGCTCTAATGCTGTCAGCTGCTCTAATGCTGTCAGCCGCTCTAATACTGTCAGCTGCTCTAATGCTGTCGTGCTGCTCTGATGCTGTCGTGCTGCTCTAATACTGTCAGCTGCTCTAATGCTGTCGTGCTGCTCTAATGCTGTCGTGCTGCTCTAATGCTGTCAGCTGCTCTAATACTGTCAGCTGCTCTAATGCTGTCAGCTGCTCTAATGCTGTCGTGCTGCTCTAATGCTGTCAGCTGCTCTAATGCTGTCGTGCTGATCTAATGCTGTCAGCTGCTCTAATACTGTCAGCTGCTGTAATGCTGTCGTGCTGCTCTAATGCTGTCAGCTGCTCTAATACTGTCAGCTGCTCTAATACTGTCAGCTGCTCTGATACTGTCAGCTGCTCTAATGCTGTCAGCTGCTCTATTGCTGTCAGCTGCTCTAATACTGTCAGCTGAACTAATGCTGTCAGCTGCTCTAATACTGTCAGCTGCTCTAATACTGTCAGCTGCTATAATGCTGCCAGCTGCTCTAATGCTGTCGTGCTGCTCTAATGCTGTCAGCTGTTCTAATGCTGTCGTGCTGCTCTACTGCTGTCGTGCTGCTCTAACGCTGTCAGCTGCTCTAATAATGTCAGCGGCCAAAAACTGTCAGCTGCTCTAAAACTGTCAGCTGCTTTAATACTGTCAGCTGCTCTAATGCTGTCAGCTGCTTTAATGCTGTCAGCTGTTCTAATACTGTCAGCTGCTCTAATACTGTCAGCTGCTCTAATGCTGTCATGCTGCTCTAATGCTGTCGTGCTGCTCTAATACTGTCAGCTGCTCTAATACTGTCATCTGCTCTAATACTGTCAGCTGCTCTAATGTTGTCAGCTGCTCTAATACTGTCAGCTGCTCTAATGTTGTCAGCTGCTCTAATGCTGTCAGCTGCTCTAATACTGTCAGCTGCTCTAATGCTGTCGTGCTGCTCTAATACTGTCAGCTGCTCTAATACTGTCAGCTGCTCTAATACTGTCAGCTGCTCTAATGCTGTCGTGCTGCTCTAACGCTGTCAGCTGCTCTAATGCTGTCAGCGGCCCAAAACTGTCAGCTGCTCTAATACTGTCAGCTGCTTTAATACTGTCAGCTGCTCTAATGCTGTCAGCTGCTTTAATGCTGTCAGCTGTTCTAATACTGTCAGCTGCTCTAATACTGTCAGCTGCTCTAATGCTGTCGTGCTGCTCTAATGCTGTCGTGCTGCTCTAATGCTGTCAGCTGCTCTATTGCTGTCAGCTGCTCTACTGCTGTCAGCTGCTCTAATGCTGTCAGCTGCTCTAATACTGTCAGCTGCTCTAATGTTGTCGTGCTGCTCTTATACTGTCAGCTGCTCTAATGCTGTCAGCTGCTCTAATGCTGTCGTGCTGCTCTAATACTGTCAGCTGCTCTAATACTGTCAGCTGCTCTAATACTGTCAGCTGCTCTAATGCTGTCAGCTGCTCTAAAACAGTCAGCTGCTCTAATACTGTCAGCTGCTCTAATGCTGTCAGCTGCTCTAATACTGTCAGCTGCTCTAATACTGTCAGCTGCTCTAATACTGTCAGCTGCTCTAAAACTGTCAGCTGCTCTAATGATGTCGTGCTGCTCTAATGCTGTCGTGCTGCTCTAATACTTTAAGCTGCTCTAATGCTGTCGTGCTGCTCTAATGTTGTCAGTTGCTCTAATGCTGTCAGCTGCTCTAATACTGTCAGCTTCTCTAATGCTGTCAGCTGCTCTAATACTGTCTGCTGCTCTAATGTTGTCAGCTGCTCTAATACTGTCAGCTGCTCTAATGCTGTCAGCTGCTCTAATGCTGTCATGCTGCTCTAATGCTGTCAGCTGCTCTAATGCTGTCAGCTGCTCTAATACTGTCAGCTGCTCTAATGATGTCGTGCTGCTCTAATACTGTCAGCTGCTCTAATACTGTCAGCTGCTCTAATGCTGTCGTGCTGCTCTAATACTGTCAGCTGCTCTAATACTGTTGTGCTGCTCTAATGCTGTCAGCTGCTCTATTGCTGTCAGCTGCTCTAATACTGTCAGCTGCTCTAATACTGTCAGCTGCTCTAATACTGTCAGCTGCTCTAATACTGTCAGCTGCTCTAATGATGTCGTGCTGCTCTAATGCTGTCGTGCTGCTCTAATCCTGTAAGCTGCTCTAATGCTGTCGTGCTGCTCTAATGCTGTCAGCTGCTCTAATTCTGTCAGCTGCTCTAATACTGTCAGCTGCTCTAATACTGTCAGCTGCTCTAATGCTGTCGTGCTGCTCTGATGCTGTCTTCTGGTCTAATGCTGTCAGCTGCTCTAATACTGTCAGCTGCTCTAATACTGTCAGCTGCTCTAATGCTGTCAGCTGCTCTAATGCTGTCAGCTGCTCTGATAATGTCAGCTGCTCTAATACTGTCAGCTGCTCTAATGTTGTCAGCTGCTCTAATACTGTCAGCTGCTCTAATACTGTCAGCTGCTCTAATGCTGTCAGCTGCTCTGATAATGTCAGCTGCTCTAATACTGTCAGCTGCTCTAATGTTGTCTGTTGCTCTAATGCTGTCAGCTGCTCTAATGCTGTTAACTGCTCTAATGCTGTCAGCTGCTCTAATGCTGTCAGCTGCTCTAATACTGTCAGCTGCTCTAATGCTGTCAGCTGCTCTAGTACTGTCTGCTGCTCTAATGCTGTCAGCTGCTCTAATACTGTTTTGCTGCTCTAATGTTGTCAGCTGCTCTAATGCTGTCAGCTTCTCTAATGCTGTCAGCTGCTCTAATGCTGTCAGCTGCTCTAATGCTGTCAGCTGCTCTAATACTGTTGTGTTGCTCTAATGCTGTCGTGCTGTTCTAATGCTGTCAGCTGCTCTAATACTGTCAGCTGCTCTAATACTGTCAGCTGCTCTAATGCTGTCAGCTGCTCTAATGCTGTCAGCTGCTGTAATGCTGTCAGTTGCTCTAATGCTGTCAGCTGCTCTAATACTGTTGTGCTGCTCTAATGCTGTCGTGCTTTGGGGTCGGCTGCTCTAATGCTGTCAGCTGCTCTAATGCTGTTAGCTGCTCTAATGCTGTCAGCTGCTCTAATGCTGTCGTGCTGCTCTGATGCTGTCGTTTTGCTCTAATACTGTCAGCTGCTCTAATGCTGTCGTGCTGCTCTAATGCTGTCGTGCTGCTCTAATGCTGTCAGCTGCTCTAATGCTGTCAGCTGCTCTAATGCTGTCGTGCTGCTCTAATGCTGTCAGCTGCTCTAATACTGTCAGCTGCTCTAATACTGTCAGCTGCTCTGATACTGTCAGCTGCTCTAATGCTGTCAGCTGCTCTATTGCTGTCAGCTGCTCTAATACTGTCAGCTGAACTAATGCTGTCAGCTGCTCTAATACTGTCAGCTGCTCTAATACTGTCAGCTGCTATAATGCTGCCAGCTGCTCTAATGCTGTCGTGCTGCTCTAATGCTGTCAGCTGTTCTAATGCTGTCGTGCTGCTCTAATGCTGTCGTGCTGCTCTAACGCTGTCAGCTGCTCTAATGCTGTCAGCGGCCCAAAACTGTCAGCTGCTCTAATACTGTCAGCTGCTTTAATACTGTCAGCTGCTCTAATGCTGTCAGCTGCTTTAATGCTGTCAGCTGTTCTAATACTGTCAGCTGCTCTAATACTGTCAGCTGCTCTAATGCTGTCGTGCTGCTCTAATGCTGTCGTGCTGCTCTAATACTGTCAGCTGCTCTAATACTGTCATCTGCTCTAATACTGTCAGCTGCTCTAATGTTGTCAGCTGCTCTAATACTGTCAGCTGCTCTAATGTTGTCAGCTGCTCTAATGCTGTCAGCTGCTCTAATACTGTCAGCTGCTCTAATGCTGTCGTGCTGCTCTAATATTGTCAGCTGCTCTAATACTGTCAGCTGCTCTAATACTGTCAGCTGCTCTAATGCTGTCGTGCTGCTCTAACGCTGTCAGCTGCTCTAATGCTGTCAGCGGCCCAAAACTGTCAGCTGCTCTAATACTGTCAGCTGCTTTAATACTGTCAGCTGCTCTAATGCTGTCAGCTGCTTTAATGCTGTCAGCTGTTCTAATACTGTCAGCTGCTCTAATACTGTCAGCTGCTCTAATGCTGTCGTGCTGCTCTAATGCTGTCGTGCTGCTCTAATGCTGTCAGCTGCTCTATTGCTGTCAGCTGCTCTACTGCTGTCAGCTGCTCTAATGCTGTCAGCTGCTCTAATACTGTCAGCTGCTCTAATGTTGTCGTGCTGCTCTAATACTGTCAGTTGCTCTAATGCTGTCAGCTGCTTTAATGCTGTCGTGCTGCTCTAATACTGTCAGCTGCTCTAATACTGTCAGCTGCTCTAATACTGTCAGCTGCTCTAATGCTGTCAGCGGCCCAAAACTGTCAGCTGCTCTAAAACATTCAGCTGCTCTGATACTGTCAGCTGCTCTAATGCTGTCAGCTGCTCTAATACTGTCAGCTGCTCTAATACTGTCAACTGCTCTAATACTGTCAGCTGCTCTAATACTGTCAGCTGCTCTAATGATGTCGTGCTGCTCTAATGCTGTCGTGCTGCTCTAATACTGTAAGCTGCTCTAATGCTGTCGTGCTGCTCTAATGTTGTCAGTTGCTCTAATGCTGTCAGCTGCTCTAATACTGTCAGCTTCTCTATACTGTCAGCTGCTCTAATACTGTCTGCTGCTCTAATGCTGTCAGCTGCTCTAATACTGTCAGCTGCTCTAATGCTGTCAGCTGCTCTAATACTGTTGTGCTGCTCTAATACTGTCAGCTGCTCTAATGCTGTCAGCTGCTCTAATGCTGTTGTGCTGCTCTAATGCTGTCGTGCTGCTCTAATACTGTCAGCTGCTCTATTGCTGTCAGCTGCTCTAATGCTGTCAGCTGCTCTAATGCTGTCAGCTGCTCTAATGCTGTCAGCTGCTGTAATGCTGTCATGCTGCTCTAATGCTGTCAGCTGCTCTAATACTGTCAGCTGCTCTAATGTTGTCGTGCTGCTCTAATACTGTCAGTTGCTCTAATGCTGTCAGCTGCTTTAATGCTGTCGTGCTGCTCTAATACTGTCAGCTGCTCTAATACTGTCAGCTGCTCTAATACTGTCAGCTGCTCTAATGCTGTCAGCTGCTCTAAAACATTCAGCTGCTCTAATACTGTCAGCTGCTCTAATGCTGTCAGCTGCTCTAATACTGTCAGCTGCTCTAATAAGGTCAGCTGCTCTAATACTGTCAGCTGCTCTAATACTGTCAGCTGCTCTAATGATGTCGTGCTGCTCTAATGCTGTCGTGCTGCTCTAATACTGTAAGCTGCTCTAATGCTGTCGTGCTGCTCTAATGTTGTCAGTTGCTCTAATGCTGTCAGCTGCTCTAATGCTGTTGTGCTGCTCTAATGCTGTCGTGCTGCTCTAATACTGTCAGCTGCTCTATTGCTGTCAGCTGCTCTAATGCTGTCAGCTGCTCTAATGCTGTCAGCTGCTCTAATGCTGTCAGCTGCTGTAATGCTGTCATGCTGCTCTAATGCTGTCAGCTGCTCTAATGCTGTCAGCTGCTCTAATACTGTCGTGCTGCTCTAATGCTGTCAGCTGCTCTAATACTGTCGTGCTGCTCTAATGCTGTAAGCTGCTCTAATGCTGTCGTTCTGCTCTAATGCTGTCAGCTGCTCTATTGCTGTCAGCTGCTCTAATGCTGTCAGCTGCTCTAATGCTGTTAGCTGCTCTAATACTGTCGTGCTGCTCTAATACTGTCGTGCTGCTCTAATGCTGTCAGCTGCTCTAATACTGTCGTGATGCTCTAATACTGTCAGCTGCTCTAATGCTGTCGTGCTGCTCTAATACTGTCAGCTGCTCTAATACTGTTGTGCTGCTCTAATGCTGTCAGCTGCTCTATTGCTGTCAGCTGCTCTAATGCTGTCAGCTGCTCTAATACTGTCAGCTGCTCTAATGCTGTCAGCTGCTCTAATGCTGTCAGCTGCTCTAATGCTGTCAGCTGCTCTAATACTGTCAGCTGCTCTAATACTGTCAGCTGCTCTAATGCTGTCAGCTGCTCTAATGCTGTCAGCTGCTCTGAAAATGTCAGCTGCTCTAATACTGTCAGCTGCTCTAATGTTGTCAGCTGCTCTAATACTGTCAGCTGCTCTAATACTGTCAGCTGCTCTAATGCTGTCAGCTGCTCTAATACTGTCAGCTGCTCTAATACTGTCAGCTGCTCTAATGCTGTCGTGCTGCTCTAATGCTGTCAGCTGCTCTAATGCTGTCAGCTGCTCTAATGCTGTCAGCTGCTCTAATGCTGTCAGCTGCTCTAATACTGTCAGCTGCTCTAATACTGTCAGCTGCTCTAATGCTGTTAGCTGCTCTAATGCTGCCAGCTGCTCTGATAATGTCAGCTGCTCTAATACTGTCAGCTGCTCTAATGTTGTCAGCTGCTCTAATACTGTCAGCTGCTCTAATACTGTCAGCTGCTCTAATGCTGTCAGCTGCTCTAATACTGTCAGCTGCTCTAATACTGTCAGCTGCTCTAATACTGTCATCTGCTCTAATGCTGTCAGCTGCTCTAATACTGTCAGCTGCTCTAATGCTGTCAGCTGCTCTAATACTGTCAGCTGCTCTAATACTGTCAGCTGCTCTAATACTGTCAGCTGCTCTAGTGCTGTCAGCTGCTCTAATACTGTCAGCTGCTCTAATGCTGTCAGCTACTCTAATGCTGTCAGCTACTCTGATAATGTCAGCTGCTCTAATACTGTCAGCTGCTCTAATGCTGTCAGCTGCTCTAATGCTGTCAGCTGCTCTAATGCTGTCAGCTGCTCTGATAATGTCAGCTGCTCTAATACTGTTAGCTGCTCTAATGCTGTCAGCTGCTCTAAAACTGTCAGCTGCTCTAATGCTGTCAGCTGCTCTAATGTTGCCAGCTGCTCTAATGCTCTCAGCTGCTCTAATGCTGTCGTGCTGCTCTAATACTGTCAGCTGCTCTAATGCTGTCGTGCTGCTCTAATGCTGTCAGCTGCTCTAATGCTGTTGCTGCTCTAATACTGTCGTGCTGCTCTAATACTGTCGTGCTGCTCTAATGCTGTCGTGCTGCTCTAATGCTGTCAGCTGCTCTAATACTGTCAGCTGCTCTAATACTGTCAGCTGCTCTAATGCTGTCGTGCCGCTCTAATGCTGTCGTGCTGCTCTAATACTGTCGTGCTGCTCTAATGCTGTCAGCTGCTCTAATACTGTAAGCTGCTCTAATACTGTCGTGCTGCTCTAATGCTGCAGCTGCTCTAATGCTGTCGTGCTGCTCTAATGCTGTCAGCTGCTCTAATGCTCTCAGCTGCTCTAATACTGTCATGCTGCTCTAATACTGTCGTGCTGCTCTAATGCTGTCGTGCTGCTCTAATGCTGTCAGCTGCTCTAATGCTGTCAGCTGCTCTAATACTGTCAGCTGCTCTAATGCTGTCATGCTGCTCTAATGCTGTCGTGCTGCTCTAATGCTGTCGTGCTGCTCTAATGCTGTCAGCTGCTCTAATGCTGTCAGCTGCTCTAATACTGTCGTGCTGCTCTAATGCTGTCAGCTGCTCTAATGCTGTCGTGCTGCTCTAATGCTGTCAGCTGCTCTAATGCTGTCAGCTGCTCTAATACTGTTGTGCTGCTCTAATGCTGTCAGCTGCTCTAATGCTGTCAGCTGCTCTAATACTGTCAGCTGCTCTAATGCTGTCGTGCTGCTCTAAAACTGTCAGCTGCTCTAATGCTGTCGTGCTGCTCTAATGCTGTCAGCTGCTCTAATACTGTCAGCTGCTCTAATGTTGTCAGCTGCTCTAATGCTGTCGTGCTGCTCTAATGCTGTCAGCTGCTCTAATGCTGTCAGCTGCTCTAATGCTGTCGTGCTGCTCTAATACTGTCAGCTGCTCTAATGCTGTCGTGCTGCTCTAATGCTGTCAGCTGCTCTAATGCTGTCAGCTGCTCTAATGCTGTCGTGCTGCTCTAATACTGTCAGCTGCTCTAATTCTGTCAGCTGCTCTAATGCTGTCAGCTGCTCTAATGCTGTCAGCTGCTCTAATACTGTTGTGCTGCTCTAATGCTGTCGTGCTGCTCTAATGCTGTCAGCTGCTCTAATGCTGTCAGCTGCTCTAATGCTGTCGTGCTGCTCTAATACTGTCAGCTGCTCTAATGCTGTCGTGCTGCTCTAATACTGTCAGCTGCTCTAATTCTGTCAGCTGCTCTAATGCTGTCAGCTGCTCTAATACTGTCGTGCTGCTCTAATACTGTCAGCTGCTCTAATGCTGTCAGCTGCTCTAATGCTGTCGTGCTGCTCTAATACTGTCAGCTGCTCTAATACTGTCAGCTGCTCTAATGCTGTCAGCTGCTCTAATGCTGTCAGCTGCTCTAATGCTGTCAGCTGCTCTAATGCTGTCAGCTGCTCTAATGCTGTCGTGCTGCTCTAATACTGTCAGCTGCTCTAATGCTGTCAGCTGCTCTAATGCTGTCAGCTGCTCTAATGCTGTCAGCAGCTCTAATACTGTTGTGCTGCTCTAATGCTGTCGTGCTGCTCTAATGCTGTCAGCTGCTCTAATGCTGTCAGCTGCTCTAATGCTGTCGTGCTGCTCTAATACTGTCAGCTGCTCTAATTCTGTCAGCTGCTCTAATGCTGTCGTGCTGCTCTAATACTGTCAGCTGCTCTAATGCTGTCGTGCTGCTCTAATGCTGTCAGCTGCTCTAATACTGTCGTGCTGCTCTAATACTGTCAGCTGCTCTAATGCTGTCAGCTGCTCTAATACTGTCGTGCTGCTCTAATACTGTCAGCTGCTCTAATGCTGTCAGCTGCTCTAATGCTGTCGTGCTGCTCTAATACTGTCAGCTGCTCTAATACTGTCAGCTGCTCTAATGCTGTCAGCTGCTCTAATTCTGTCAGCTGCTCTAATGCTGTCAGCTGCTCTAATACTGTCAGCTGCTCTAATGCTGTCGTGCTGCTCTATCCTAAAGTTGATGTGATTCTGCATTAGTGTTAGATAAGCGTACGATATTGTAAGATAAGAGAGGCTGTCTTGTGACACAACAGCAAAACAACACAAACTGTACGCTAACTCTGTGTACGCTAGCTCTGTACGCTAGCTCAAGCTTTTACCATTTGTCTCTGTTGGTGTGACTCCATGAGGAGGCAAGGAGAAGGTGATATGAAGCTGTCAACACAGTGTGGTATAGTGTTGGGGAGGGGGTTGGTGAGAGCCATGATATATTGCATCATACAAAAACAGAGAGAAGCTGGTTACAGGGAAAATAAACCCACCAATGTATCCATAGTTACTTATGGAGTAGAAGATGGAGGGGATATTTTAGGAATGTAGCTTCTTTGTTGCCTCATATCAGATTCTGATTAGGGATATTGTCAACTGGGTGTGTCCAGATTTTGCCTGCTCAGAACAGAATTACGTTGGCTCAGTTTAGGACAGAGTATGCCTAGCATAGTATGACTAGCATAGTATGTAGTGCTTCTGTGTGCAAGCGGCTGGGAGCCTAGATCCAAGATGGAGATCGGTTACTGGAAAGCTTGGATCAAAGAAGGAGCCGAGATGGAGATATGTTACAGTGCATGGCAATGGGGTTAATTTGCATATCAGTGAGACTGGTATCAGTGAAGTCGTGATAAGCATCTCAAGCAGAAATACTCAAGATTACAATGCTGTTGAGGTGTTGGATTTCATACCATTTATTTCAATTAAAGATAGTTTGGTCAAATTCATTGTAACTTAAACCAATAAGGCAAAGCAAAATGTTATTAAGCGTTTGTTCAAATCTCAGCCCATATGAAAAACACATACCCCTCTCAGTGATTGTTAACAAATTTCAAATAAAAATATAGTCATCAAATGAATTTGTTTTCAAATAATAAAATAATTTGATTTTGTTTTGAGGCGCTCTTAACTATGGTAAGGGGTGGATGAGATATGTGACAAACAGACTGATGTTGCAAATCTCTGGTTAACCAAAAAAATGACAGTGGGGAGGGGAGGGGGCATTGTAGTAGCCCCTGAGGTGGTGTACTGTCATAAAATAATAATTACAGCATTAGTTCCTCTGAAGGCCTGGGTTGTGATTAAAAACCACTGGCTGGATCTTTCCAAATGGGTTTTAATTTACAGGAGGCATGAAACCATCACAAACATAAAGTATGCACCCAAAATGAATTATAAGTATTTCGCTGTATGATGTGACAGATAAATAAGCAATGGATTCATTAAATTGACTGAGTTGAATTTCCCCCCCAAAAAAAGTACGGTTTTCACACGGTTTTCACATGGTTTTCATACGGATTTCATACGGTTTTCATACGGTTTTCATACGGTTTTCATACGGTTTTCATACGGTTTTCATACGGTTTTCATACGGTTTTCATATGGTTTTCATACGGTTTTCATATGGTTTTCATACGGTTTTCATACGGTTTTCATACGGTTTTCATATGGTTTTCATACGGTTTTCATACGGTTTTCATACGGTTTTCATATGGTTTTCATATGGTTTTCATACGGTTTTCATACGGTTTTCATATGGTTTTCATACGGTTTTCATACGGTTTTCATACGGTTTTCATACGGTTTTCATATGGTTTTCATACGGTTTTCATATGGTTTTCATACGGTTTTCATACGGTTTTCATACGGTTTTCATATGGTTTTGAACTATTCTGCAGTGCTTACACTCTTAGCTAATGGTCTGAAGACAGAAGTGTGTTTCACAACAAATATTATATAACTTTGCATATTTTTTAATATGTTGGGAGAAGTATATGGTTGTATTAGGACCATAACCATTCTACAGTTCTGCCAGTCTGAACCCTATGTTATGTATGAGTTCTGATCTGGAGAGTTTTGTGTGCGTCTGCGTGTGTAAGCGTGTGTGTGTGTGCACACGTGTGTGTGGTGTGTGTGTGTGGTGTGTGTGTGTGTGTGTGTGTGGTGTGTGTGTGTGTGTGTGTGTGTGTGCGTGCGTGCCTGTGTGGTGTGTGTGTGTTTGTGAGGTGTGTGCGTGCGTGCGTGGTGTGTGTGTGTGCGCATGTGTGTGTGGTGTGTGTGTGCGTGCGTGCGTGCCTGTGTGGTGTGTGTGTGTGTGTGTGTGTGTGTGTGTGTGTGTGCGTGCGTGCCTGTGTGGTGTGTGTGTGTGTGTGTGTGTGTGTGGTGTGTGTGTGTGTGTGTGTGTGTGTGTGTGTGTGTGTGTGTGTGTGCGTGCCTGTGTGGGGATCAGGAGGATGATTAGTGTCAGGCAGGGTGCCAGGGGTGTAGTGGAGCCCCCCTGTCATCAAACAGTCATTCTAGACTAGACCTCTCACCGTCCCAGAGGACCCCATCTAGCACCTGCTGTCCCCATTGATGTATGCAGGCTGCTGTCTGTCCCACAGACACACTGGCTACATTCAGCTCATTTCATTTCACACACCCCACCACACGCAGAATACTAAGTGTATGAGTTATACAATAAACACCACGCTTACACACACATTTCAAGCAATATTTAAAGTTACGGGAATAGTATTCAAACCCACAGCCATATAGATATCCAATGCATGTGTATTGTCCAATTACAGCCTTGACAGGCGTGTCCCCAGGGTAACAGCCATGACCATTTCGGCTGGTTAGCCGTGAGAAAACACGTGTTTCCTGTCAAACGGAACAAACCAAGTGAGAAGCAGACGGTGCTCGGGTGGATAGGTTCCACAGCCCGGATTGTGGCGGAGGTTTATTTCTGCTGCTGATTGAAAAAAGGTCTGTGTCTTTTCCTATAGGGCCTAATCATTCTGTACAGAGATATGGTCCATGAGATATGGTCCATTGCCGTTGAAACGTTTTGATGATATCTAAAGCAATATACAAATTGAGAGGGGAACACTATTACATACATTATTATTATTATAAATGATTGTTCAGTAAAACTCAGACCTTATGTTGTTACAGGTGCACAGAGGAGAAAAACTCAATGTTTTGAAAAATAAACTATGGATCTGTAATTCATTTAGATTTGATTAGCACAAGGTCATTTGTTCAGGTCAAAATGGTTCCGTCTGTTACAGAAGTGTTATAGATAGATTATCGACCTCTGGCCAGTATCAGAAATGATGTTGAGGTCGGGAACATAAAGTATTATTTTGTACCTCTAGCAGTCTTTATACAGTAGACTAAGGTGCATGACATCAGGGTTATGAGTTTGTAAATACAGGATCTGAAGGGGCTGATTTGCACTTGTGTCTGTCACAGAGAGTAATCTGGTTGCTCCCCTTACATCCCTGCCTTCACAAGACCCTTCGTTGTTGGTCCACAGCCAGTCCTGCTTCTTTTTCCAAAGACTACTTAACTGTGCTCTCAGACGTATCTTTGTGAGAAGAGTCAGTCGCGACAGTGTCTCCAAGGTGATCTAGGTTTGTAATCTCCAGATAGCTTTCAGATTGCTGTCCAGTGCCCACCACTCCCCGAGTCAATAGTCTCCCCAGTTCAGTCTACACTCTGGAGAATCCTCCATTGATCTACTAACGAGCAATGAGAGAAACTGGAGATGGAGGAGATTGATTAAATAAAATAAAATACAGTTTCATTCGTCACGTGCTTCGTAAACAACAAGTGTGGACTAACAGTGAAATGCTTACTTACGGGTCCTTACCCAACAACGCAGAGAGAAAGAAAATTGAGAAATAATAGAAAAGTAAAAGATGAAATAACAAAAGTAACGATAACTTGGCTATATACACGGGGTACCAGTACCGAGTCGATGGGTGCGAGGTCATTGAGGTAGATATGTCCATACAACTAGGAATAGAGTGACAGATAAAGAGTAGCAGCAGCGTATGTGATGAGTCAATGAAAATGTAGTGCAAAAAGCGTCAGTGCAGATAGTCCGGTTAGCTATTTGGTTAACTATTTAACTAACTATTTAGCAGTCTTATGGCTTGGGGGGTAGAAGCTGTTCAGGGTCCTGTTGGTTCCAGACTTGGTGCATTGGTACCGCTTGCCGTGCGTTAGCAGAGAGAACAGTCTATGACTTGGGTGTCTGTAGTCTTTGACAGGGCCTTCCTCTGACGCCGCCTGGTATAGAGAGGACCTGGATGACAGGGAGCTCGGCCCCAGTGATGTACTGGGCTGTACGCACTACCCTCTGTAGCGTCTTGCGGTCGGATGCCAAGCAGTTGCCATAGCAAGCGGTGATGCAGCCAGTCAAGATCCTCTCAATGGTGCAGCTGTAGAACTTTCTGAAGATCTAAGGGCCAATGCCAAATCTTTTCAGCCTTCTGAGGGGGAAGAGGCGTTGTCGTGCCCTCTTCACGACTGTGTTGGTGTGTTTGGACCATGATAGATCCTTAGTGATGTGGACACATAGGAAGTTGAATTTCTCGACCCGCTCCACTCAATGTCAATGGGGCTGTGCTCGGCCCTCCGTTTCCCATAGTCCACAATCAGCTCCTTTGTCTTTCTGACGTTGAGGGAGAGGTTGTTGTCCTGGCACCACACTGCCAGGTCTCTGACCTCCTTCCTATAGGCTGTCTCATTGTCATCGGTGATCAGGCCTACTACTACCGCGTCGTCAGCAAACTTAATGATGGTGTTAGAGTCGTCCGTGGCCATGCAGTCGTGGGTGAACAAGGAGTACAGGAGGGGACTGAGCATGCACCCCTAAAGTGCCCCGGTGTTGAGGGTCAGCGTGGCGGATGTGTTGTTGCCTATCCTCAATACCTGGGGGGCGGCCCGCCAGGAAGTCCAGGATCCAGTTGCAGAGGGAGGTGTTCAGTCCCAGGGTCCTGAGTTTAGTGATGAGACTTGGAGGGCACTATGGTGTTGAACGCTGAGCTGTAGTCAATTAACAGCATTGTGACATAGGTGTTCCTCTTGTCCATGTGGGAAAGGGCAGTGTGGAGTGCAATAAAGATTGCGTCATCTGTGGATCTGTTGGGGCGGTATGCGAATTGGAGTGGGTCCAGGGTGTCTGGGATGATGGTATTGATGTGAGCCATGACCAGCCTTTCAAAGCATTTAATGGCTACAGATGTGAGTGCTACAGGGCGATAGTCATTTAGACAGATTACCTTGGAGTTCTTGGGCACAGGGACTATGCCCAAACATATAGATATTACAGAATGGGTCAGGGAGAGGTTGAAAATATCAGTGAAGACACTTGTCAGCTGGTCAGCAAATGCTCTGAGTACGTGTCCTGGTAATCCGTCTGGCCCTGCGGCCTTGTGAATGTTGACCTGTTTAAAGGTCTTACTCATATCTGCTACGGAAAGTGTGATCAAACAGTCATCCGGAACAGCTGGTGCTCTCATACATGGTTCAGTGTTGCTTGCCTCGAAGCGAGCATGGAAGACATTTAGCTCGTCTGGTAGGCTGGCGTCACTGGGCAGCTTCCCGTTGTAGTCTGTAATAGTTTTCAAGCCCTGCCACATCATAGACTGTTCTCTCTGCAACTCCTGGCTTGGTTTCCCTTTGTAATCTGTGATAGTTTGCCAGACCTGCCACATCTGACGAGTGTCAGAGCCGGTGTAGAAGGATTCGATCTTAGTCCTGTATTCACTGTTTGATGTTTCGTCGGAGGGCGTAGTAGGATTTCTTATAAGTGGCAGCTCTAGCCTTTAACTCAGTGCGGATGTTGTGTGTAATCTATGGCTTCTGGTTGAAATATGTACGTACGGTCACTGTGGGGACGACGTTGTCGATGCACTTATTAATGAAGCCGGTGACTGATGTGGTATACTCCTCAATGTTATTGGATGAATCCTGGAACATATTCCAGTCTGTGCTAGAGAAACAGTCCTGTAGCTTAGCATCAGCTTCATCGGACCTCTTCTGTATTGAGCGAGTCACTGGTACTTCCTGTTTGAGTTTTTGCTTGTAAGCAGGAATCAGGAGGATAGAGTCATGGTCAGATTTGCCAAATGGAGGGTGAGGGAGAGCTGTGTATGCGTTTCTGTGTGTGGAGTAAAGGTGATCTAGAGTTTTTACACCTGTAGTTGTACACTTGACATGCTGGTAGAAATGAGGTAAAACGGATTTCAGTTCATTAAAATCACTGGCCACTAGGAACGTCGCCTCTGGATGAGCGTTTCTTGTTTTCTCATGGCCCTATACAGCTCGTTGAGTGTGGTCTTAGTGCCAGCATTGGTTTGAAGATTAGAACATATTAGGAAAAAAAATATTAGAACAGGTGGTTAACCAGAAACAGTTCAGCTTTCTCTCAGACTAATATGTCTTCCCTCAGACTAATATGTCTTCCCTCAGACTAATATGTCTTCCCTTAGAATAATATGTATTCCCTCAGACTAATGTCTTCCCTCAGACTAATATGTCTCTCAGACTAATATGTCTTCCCTCAGACTAATATCTCTTCCCTCAGACTAATATGTCTTCCCTCAGACTAATATGTCTTCCCTCAGACTAATATGTCTTCTCTCAGACTAATATGTCTTCTCTCAGACTAATATGTCTTCCCTCAGAATAATATGTCTTCCCTCAAACTAATATGTCTTCCCTCAGACTAATATGTCTTCCCTCAGAATAATATGTCTTCCCTTAGAATAATATGTATTCCCTCAGACTAATATGTCTTCCCTCAAACTAATATGTCTTCTCTCAGACTAATATGTCTTCCCTCAGACTAATATGTCTTCCCTCAAACTAATATGTCTTCCCTCAAACTAATATGTCTTCCCTCAGACTAATACGTCTTCCCTCAGACTAATATGTCTTCCCTTAGAATAATATGTCTTCCCTCAGACTAATATGTCTTCCCTCAGACTAATATGTCTTCCCTCAGACTAATATGTCTTCCCTCAGAATAATATGTCTTCCCTCAGACTAATACGTCTTCCCTCAGACTAATATGTCTTCCCTCAGAATAATATGTCTTCCCTCAGACTAATACGTCTTCCCTCAGACTAATATGTCTTCCCTCAAACTAATATGTCTTCCCTCAGACTAATATGTCTTCCCTCAGACTAATATGTCTTCCCTCAGACTAATATGTCTTCTCTCAGACTAATATGTCTTCCCTCAGACTAATATGTCTTCCCTCAGACTAATATCTCTTCCCTCAGACTAATATGTCTTCCCTCAGACTAATATGTCTTCCCTCAGACTAATATGTCTTCTCTCAGACTAATATATTTATTCCCTCAGACTAATATGTCTTCCCTCAAACTAATATGTCTTCTCTCAGACTAATATGTCTTTCCCTCAGACTAATATGTCTTCCCTCAGACTAATATGTCTTTCCCTCAGACTAATATCTCTTCCCTCAGACTAATATGTCTTCCCTCAGACTAATATGTCTTTCCCTCAGACAGTCAGCGGCTCTGTGGGATGAGCTATTGAGAAGGTTCTGAGACTTCATTCAGTGCTTTAACCCAACGGGCAAAGCTGGTTGAAATTATGTCATTACAGCCAGTTTACACCAATTTCAACCAATTAACATTAATCTGGTTGAAAGTATGTAATTTCAAACAGTATTGCCCCCTGGGAAGAACTTCGGATGAGAACACAGGAAGGAAAGGAAAATAAATGACTATTGTTTAGATATTTCTTTATAAAATGATTTGAGCATTTATATATATAACACTTTTTTGACATCAACAAACCTCTCCAATAAACACAATATTATCAGGACCCATACAATCACATTTATAATTTATACATAAACGTCGGACTCAAAGCCCAAATGTAGCAACATTCTTCAGTACTTTTTCAGTATTTGTATATATTTTTAACACCCTTGCAGAGAATTCATTATTATTACGTTCAGCAAACAATAAGGAAAAGAATGGACGTCGCATCGACGAAGATTCATTCAAGCCAATGAACGTTCATGATAATTCAGTGGGTTATTACACAAATGCCATATCCTCTCAAAAGGTAGTTTTCTCACTACTGGCAAGGAAAGAAATAAAGACATATCAAGATTAAAACAACGTTCAATTGTTTAGATTTAAAATGTTATAATCGTCCTCTGCATTATAAAGCAGTGCTGTAATCTGCATTATAAAGCAGTGTTGTAATTGATATTTTTCCTGACGCCAGCGATTTATTTCACATAGACTTTATGTTGTTATTTGTCACAACTCCAAAAAAAATAACTACAGTTTGATACAGCAAGCCAGTGTTATACAAGTCTACATAACTGAAATTGGATGGGGATAGTAGCGACCGTTGCATGGGGAATTATTGCAATGCACATCAAACACAGTTGCTCAATCAATGATGCCCTTGAGAGAAAGTTCACCTTCACGCGTAGAAATAGAACACCAGTCCAAGATGGCCACTGTAGCCAATGTTCATTCTAGAATTCTAGTGTAATTCTGTGCTTACACCTCAATCATGATATATTTTTTTTGGGTCTCTCACGGATACCATGATATGAACATAAAGGTCCACGTTATCACTGGTATGGCACTAGACATATTATTACAAAACGAAGCAGTGAAAGATATGAGGACTATCAGTGGGCTATGAAAAAGCTGTATCAGAAACATTGATTTGAGCAAATTCATGCAACAACGCACATATAAATATTACATTGAGTTCCACTTCACACACACACACACACACACACACACACACACACACACGCTAGTTTGAGTCTTTTCCATAGTCGTTTAGGCCTTACTCAAGAACAAGACTTCGTTTTGTACGCAGATCAGACAACTCCCTGAAAAGATTCTGTCCGTGAAAAATATGGCCTTTTACATCAATGTATCACACAGATCGACGGGCCAAATCCACAATAGTCTCACAGAAACAGTATATATAAAGTACATAAAATGCCATTGATAAGAAATATTATAATATCTATTTATTAATTATTTTTTATTTTTTATTTTTTAAATACTTACAGGTATCAGTGCAATCAGAAAGTGGTATTTCAGACAAGGTTTTAGACCTATGATGTTCACAATATCTGGCTCATTTGTTATTTCAAGTACATTTTTATGAGGTTAGGGAGCCTTAAAGATATAATAACTAGGCCTACAATTTCCCTGAAACTGCTAGGAGTGAAGAATCTAGATGGGTGAGATGGGGATTATATCACAATCTATTACAGATTGCACTGCATTGCCATGAACTGGAAATATATGTTACACTGATATTTTAACCTGCTTGTGTGGAACCAACGCGTGATTTATTTTTTTTGCTCAATATACGTAAATATTTTACATACAGTATCTACTTTTTATGCTAATTTGTGCAAACCACAATGGTATTTCTCTCTCTCTCTCTCTCTCTCTCTCTCTCTCTCCCCCCCCCCCCCTCTCTCTCTCTCTCTCTCTCTCTCTCTCTCTCTCTCTCCCCCCCCCCCCCCCCCTCTCTCTCTCTCTCTCTCTCTCTCTCTCTCTCTCTCTCTCTCTCTCTCTCTCTCTCTCTCTCTCTCTCTCTCTCTCTCTCTCTCTCTCTCTCTCTCTCTCTCTCCCCCCCCCCCCCCCCCTCTCTCTCTCTCTCTCTCTCTTTAGTGGGTGAACTCCCCTAGCTTGGTCCCAGATCTGTTTGTGCCGTGGTTGTTGTAGGAGTTGTCTATGGTCATTGTAGGAGTTTGTGCAAGACAGCACAAACAGATCAGAAACCAGGCTAGAACACGCCACCGCTGCCATAACATGATTATATCTGGGGCCGTATGTATCAAGCATCTCAGAGTAGGAGTGCTAAACTAGGATCAGCCACCCTGTATATTACATATTATTCATCATGATATAAAAGGCTAACCTGATCCAAAATCAGCACTTCTACTCTGATACGCTCGATACGCCCGACCCTGTTCTGTGAGCAGTCTCAATCTGCCCAGGTCTGTCCGGCTGGTTCCTCCTCTACTTTCTCCCAGCTGTCTGGGGCCACCCAGCCTCCGTTGAGCCCAGTTGTAGTGGCCCCGTAACTCTTCCCTGCCCCTATTGCCGCCATGCCACCACTATAGCCCTGTGTGATGTCACCCGTCTCCTCTGCCAGCTCGTCCTCGTCGATGAAGCCACACTTCTCGTCGCTGGTCAGCTCCGGGTCGGCCCACGGCTGCTTCTCGCCCGACGCAAAGATCCCGTAGAAAATGACCCCTCCGTAGTGAACCAGGGCAGCGATGAGGAACACCCACTGCCACTCCTCTCGAGTCTAGAGACAGGAAGTGATGCCAGAACACACAGGAAATGGGAGCTCTGGTGAGTAAGATTTCAAATGTGATTATAACAGGACAAATAAACTTGAACTTGAACTTCTGTTGGCGTGAAGGAACATACTTTGTCTATACATGGTAAACCATAACAATTATAGTGGTGTATTGTGGTTAACCAGTTGGGACTTGTACAACATTTAAGTCACCAGCCGCAACTGTTAAGCACATACCCAAAAAACGACTAGCTTTCTGAAACAGAATGTGCACCTTGTTTTTGGTCATGGCCCCCACGATTAGAGGGCAAACCATCCCTGACAGGGTTCCCACACCGTTAGATATACCCATCAGGATACTGGCGTAGCGGGGGGCGATATCCAGGTGGTTCACATTGAAACCTACAGAGTACATCGTTTTAATGAAAATGGTCAAGAAAGATCAACAGTGCAGTGTATGTGATTTTAAAATCAGAATTTTAGGTTGAGTGAACACACAATTCAACCAGATCATTTATTCTACCTTTATTTGCATATTTGTGCCTTTTTGAGTGAATTGTAGTTACCACCCCATGACTGTGTTTGTTAGCGACAGAGACATGGTTGTTGTATTCAATGCCTTTCGGTCCTGTAGCGTTCACCAAGTGAGTGTCCAAGTGAACGTGTAGCGTTGTTATCTTTCAAATTAAAAAATGTATGACACAAGATTTGAAACAGTATATCAGAATACCTTTATTTGAGGGTTCAGTTACCCCCTAACACAGTGGTCTGAAACGCCACATCAAGCTTGCAAAGTCATGTGTAGTTCCAACAATTGGAACTTTTAATCATCCGCAACCTGCATTGAGAATGACTGCCGGGGTAGGGAAGATTGATTATTAAGACTACCTAAATCATATCAACTGGAAAAGCCATATACTGAAACAAACTTTTTTGAAAATCAACCTGCGATAGAGCATGCTGGGAAATATGATAATGATGTGAGTGGTTTGGAGCAAACATGAATTTGTAATTTTACTCAACAAGCTTGTTCAAGTTTAGCTCACTTCGAGCAGAGTTTGTTGCGTAAACAAACTAACACATTATCTCAAATTCTTGTCCATTTGAAGTCCACTCAATTCACAGAATAACGCGGATTAAGCAATTGTTAAAGGTTGTATTATTTTATTTTTTTTGTGAACGCAGAAATACTGCCTTTAAAAGGTGCATACCCGACAAAGCGCGAAATGATCAAATCCCGGCCTAAAAGAGAGTGTTCAACTTTTAATTGTTTGCAAATCTTTAAAATGTTCTAGTACTCACCTGATATAGCGAAGCCACTGAAGCCGACAGCCATGACCAGGAAAGAGATGGCCACACCCTTGGTGTGAGAGAAACCAACCACAAGAAGCAAGGTGGCCTCCATTCCAAACCCTGCACACAGGCAACAACACACAGACACAGCATTGGTCATTGCCTACCTTTGACCATTTGCATGACATTTTAGTCATTTAGCAGATGCTCTTATCTAGAGTGACTTTCAATCAGTAGGTATAGTAAAACAACCTCATATCACAACCATTGCAAGTGAAACCCACTTTAAACAAGTCACTATCTGCAAAATCAGTGCAAGCAAGAGTAAAGGAAAACCCTATTACTGTTAGTGCGCTTCTTGGCACCTACAGCCTAGTTATTATCCTTGGTGACCTACAGCCTAGTTATTATCCTTGGTGACCTACAGCCTAGTTATTATCCTTGGTCACCTACAGCCTAGTTATTATCCTTGGTGACCTACAGCCTAGTTATTATCCTTGGTCACCTACAGCCTAGTTATTATCCTTGGTGACCTACAGCCTAGTTATTATCCTTGGTCACCTACAGCCTAGTTATTATCCTTGGTGACCTACAGCCTAGTTATTATCCTTGGTCACCTACAGCCTAGTTATTATCCTTGGTCACCTACAGCCTAGTTATTATCCTTGGTGACCTACAGTCTAGTTATTATCCTTGGTGACCTACAGCCTAGTTATTATCCTTGGTGACCTACAGCCTAGTTATTATCCTTGGTGACCTACAGCCTAGTTATTATCCTTGGTGACCTACAGCCTAGTTATTATCCTTGGTGACCTACAGTCTAGTTATTATCCTTGGTCACCTACAGCCTAGTTATTATCCTTGGTGACCTACAGCCTAGTTATTTTCCTTGGTGACCTACAGCCTAGTTATTATCCTTGGTGACCTACAGCCTAGTTATTATCCTTGGTCACCTACAGCCTAGTTATTATCCTTGGTGACCTACAGCCTAGTTATTATCCTTGGTCACCTACAGCCTAGTTATTATCCTTGGTGACCTACAGCCTAGTTATTATCCTTGGTCACCTACAGCCTAGTTATTATCCTTGGTCACCTACAGCCTAGTTATTATCCTTGGTGACCTACAGTCTAGTTATTATCCTTGGTGACCTACAGCCTAGTTATTATCCTTGGTGACCTACAGCCTAGTTATTATCCTTGGTGACCTACAGCCTAGTTATTATCCTTGGTGACCTACAGCCTAGTTATTATCCTTGGTGACCTACAGTCTAGTTATTATCCTTGGTCACCTACAGCCTAGTTATTATCCTTGGTGACCTACAGCCTAGTTATTTTCCTTGGTGACCTACAGCCTAGTTATTATCCTTGGTGACCTACAGCCTAGTTATTATCCTTGGTGACCTACAGCCTAGTTATTATCCTTGGTGACCTACAGCCTAGTTATTATCCTTGGTGACCTACAGCCTAGTTATTATCCTTGGTGACCTACAGCCTAGTTATTATCCTTGGTGACCTACAGCCTAGTTATTATCCTTGGTGACCTACAGCCTAGTTATTATCCTTGGTGACCTACAGCCTAGTTATTATCCTTGGTGACCTACAGCCTAGTTATTATCCTTGGTGACCTACAGCCTAGTTATTATCCTTGGTGACCTACAGCCTAGTTATTATCCTTGGTGACCTACAGCGTAGTTATTATCCTTGGTGACCTACAGCCTAGTTATTATCCTTGGTGACCTACAGCCTAGTTATTATCCTTGGTGACCTACAGCCTAGTTATTATCCTTGGTGACCTACAGCCTAGTTATTATCCTTGGTGACCTACAGCCTAGTTATTATCCTTGGTGACCTACAGTGTAGTTATTATCCTTGGTGACCTACAGCCTAGTTATTATCATTGGTGACCTACAGCGTAGTTATTATCCTTGGTGACCTACAGCCTAGTTATTATCCTTGGTGACCTACAGCCTAGTTATTATCCTTGGTGACCTACAGCCTAGTTATTATCCTTGGTGACCTACAGCCTAGATATTATCCTTGGTGACCTACAGCCTAGTTATTATCCTTGGTGACCTACAGCCTAGTTATTATCCTTGGTGACCTACAGCATAGTTATTATCCTTGGTGACCTACAGCCTAGTTATTATCCTTGGTGACCTACAGCCTAGTTATTATCCTTGGTGACCTACAGCCTAGTTATTATCCTTGGTGACCTACAGCCTAGTTATTATCCTTGGTGAGCTACAGCCTAGTTATTATCCTTGGTGACCTACAGCCTAGTTATTATCCTTGGTGACCTACAGCCTAGTTATTATCCTTGGTGACCTACAGCGTAGTTATTATCCTTGGTGACCTACAGCCTAGTTATTATGCTTTGTGACCTACAGCCTAGTTATTATCCTTGGTGACCTACAGCCTAGTTATTATCCTTGGTGACCTACAGCGTAGTTATTATCCTTGGTGACCTACAGCGTAGTTATTATCCTTGGTGACCTACAGCGTAGTTATTATCCTTGGTGACCTACAGCCTAGTTATTATCCTTGGTGACCTACAGCATAGTTATTATCCTTGGTGACCTACAGCCTAGTTATTATCCTTGGTGACCTACAGCATAGTTATTATCCTTGGTGACCTACAGCGTAGTTATTATCCTTGGTGACGTGGATCAGCGATGTTCTGGGTGTTGAATGTGTTATGAACAGGTTATGAATGCGTTATGTATAGGTTATGAATGTGTTATGAACAGGTTATGAATGTGTTATGTATAGGTTATGAATGTGTTATGAAGAGGTTATGAATGTGTTATGAAGAGGTTATGAATGTGTTATGAACAGGTTAGGAATGTGTTATGAAGAGGTTATGAATGTGTTATGTATAGGCTATGAATGTGTTATAAAGAGGTTATGAATGTGTTATGAAGAGGTTATGAATGTGTTATGTATAGGTTAGGAATGTGTTATAAAGAGGTTAGGAATGTGTTATGAACAGGTTATGAATGTGTTATGAACAGGTTAGGAATGTGTTATGAACAGGTTAGGAATGTGTTATGTATAGGTTATGAATGTGTTATAAAGAGGTTAGGAATGTGTTATGTATAGGTTATGAATGTGTTATAAAGAGGTTAGGAATGTGTTATGAACAGGTTATGAATGTGTTATGAACAGGTTAGGAATGTGTTATGTATAGGTTATGAATGTGTTATGAACAGGTTATGAATGTGTTATGAACAGGTTATGAATGTGTTATGAACAGGTTAGGAATGTGTTATGTATAGGTTATGAATGTGTTATGTATAGGTTATGAATGTGTTATGTATAGGTTATGAATGTGTTATGAACAGGTTAGGAATGTGTTATGTATAGGTTATGAATGTGTTATGAACAGGTTATTAATGTGTTATGTATAGGTTATGAATGTGTTATGTATAGGTTATGAATGTGTTATGTATAGGTTATGAATGTGTTATGTATAGGTTATGAATGTGTTATGAACAGGTTATGAATGTGTTATGAACAGGTTATGAATGTGTTATGTATAGGTTATGAATGTGTTATGTATAGGTTATGAATGTGTTATGAACAGGTTATGAATGTGTTATGAAGTCCTTATGTATCTAAACCTTATCTCTACAGTTCATGATCTTCCAGACATGACGGTGGAAGTTGACAGGATGATCTGTATAGATTATGAATGTGTTACAAAGTCTCTATGTAGCCCTTATGAAGTCCTTATGAAGTCCTTATGAAGTCCTTATGAAGTCCTTATGTAGCCCTCACCTCCACAGTTCATGATCTTCCTGACGGTGGTAGTAGACAGGATGTTCCTGCTGCGTAGCCAGTCAGCCAGCTGTCCTCCGATGGGCACGATTATGGTCATCACCAAGTGGGGCAGGGCCGACACCATGCCCACCTGACAACACAAACATCAACAATAGGAATAACATTAAGGGGCATGATGATGGTCATCAGTAAGTGAGGCAGGGCTGACACCATGCCCACCTGATAACACAAACAGTAAACCATAAACATTTAAAGTTTCAAGTTGACTGTAATTAACATCAACATGGCAGTCAATGCAAACTGACAATCCATGAAATGGCCTATCTAGATACATATTGGTTAAGTGTCAAAGTTCCTTTCAGAAGTCTGTTTCCAACATTTGTGTATTTTCTCCTTGTATGTTGTTATGTGTTGAGATCTTTCAAATGCAGATTAGTTTGTCATTCATGGGCTTGACATGTTCCCATGTATCATGATGGGATAATGTATCATGATGGGATAATGTATCATGATGGGATAATGTATCATGATGGGATAATGTATCATGATAACAATAACACTGCAGGGTGCGAGGGAGGACAAAACCGAGATATCATCTTTCAAGCTGCACCTCTAAATCCATCCTCCAATATGACAGCTCAAAATGTATATCCCCCAAAAAAGTGATTCTCCCAGAACAAATCTTAGTACGAGCTTTAACCCCTGACCCCAATATCACACCCCAGGCTATAATTCACACCCTGATCCACAAGAGGCCAGAGATCCACCCAGCACCTGAATTACGCCTGTCAGAACTGCCTGAGTTATATCGTCTCCCTGGGAACAACAATCTATTCAAACTATTCATTGCACTACTTTTGATCAGAGCCCTGGTTTAAAGTAGTGCCCCCAATAGGGTTGCCATTTGGGACGCAGACCAGAATGTGTCTGTGTTTGGTGTCTAGGGGACATTTACCCTCAACGTTACGAAGTGGAAATGAAATCCAACACTGGTACTCCGTGCAGCAATTGATATGCCCCCTGTAACACTCGGTGATGTACAATGCATTTGACACAATGGTTCTGATACAACAGATTTTTTTTTTATTTGAACGTCTGATGAGTTTTGTCTGCACGGTATGTGTTACACAAATCAAGCCAACTATTCATACCCGGCTGGCATTGTGAGTGAATGGCTCGTCATTTTACCTTGCTGATCTCAAAGCCGAACACCTCCTCGAAGTAGGCTGGCTGGCTGATGAGGAGCAGGTAGAAGGTCCAGCTCCTGCAGAAGTTGGCCACGATGATGGCATAGACGGGCATTGAGGTGAAGAACTTCCTCCACGGAGTCTTGTATTTCTACAGCCATAGGTGTAATAGCAGAGCACATGTCAGTTAGTTGGATAGGTGGAGCAGGAGGAGAAGAGAAGGAGAGGAACTCACGCTAGCCGGACCGAATAGTTCTTGACCCTCTCCGATGCTCTCCTCGATGTAACGTCTCTCCTCGGCGGTGATGGTGGGGTGAACCTCTGGGCTCTCATAGGACACCAGGATCCAGAACATGTACCAGAACATCCCAAAGCAGCCTAGAGAGAGAGACAGAGAGAGAGAGAGAGAGAGAGAGAGAGAGAGAGAGAGAGAGAGAGAGGAGAGAGAGAGAGAGAGAGAGAGAGAGGGAGGTAGAGAGAGAGAGAGTAAATCTGATTAATAAAATATGAGGTATATGGATATTTATGGTTTATTCCATTTTTTTTAAATCACTTAATCAACAGACAAGCAAAAAAACTAAAATAGACAATCTTTGTCTCAAAAAGGATCCCCTAGGACAGATGTAGGTATTTTAACTATGAACAGTGAATTAGCCAGGGTGGTCCACTCAGTACCAATTGGCACTGTTTTTCCAGCTGATGAACTTACCATACAGATAGAAGACGGAGGACCAGCCAGAGTACTGGACCAGGATCCCAGCCAGAGGCATGGCTATCACAGCACCAGCATAGGATCCACAGAAGGACGTGGTGGCCAGACGGCTCCGCTCCAGTGGTGGGGCCCACTTACTCCAGATGCCATGACAGGCTGGGTAGGTCACTCCCTATGGAGGAACACAGAAAATATGGCAATCCTGTTGACCAGACAGACAGACTGGACAGAGAAACGGACAAACCGACCGACCGACAGAGTGGGTCAATGTAGTCCAGTCCAGACGGACAGACAAACCGACCTACCGACAGACTGGGTCATGTAATTCAGAGTGGGTCATGTAATTCAGTCCTGCATTAATTCCTCTCTTATATCCTGACCTTAAAAACGACGTGGACAATTTCCAAATGACTTAACCAAATAGGATTTAATATCTTCAAACAAATATTCAGTATTAAATCCGATTGGGATGAGTCAGTGTATGTAAATGGCACTGACAACTGAGCAGCCAGTTTCTCTCATTAGTCAAATACAAGCAAGATAATTATATCTTATCAAAAACTAACTGACATGACACATCTGAGCTGAACTTTCCTAATCTGGATAAATGGGTTGAGGTGGGACTGTATGCTGTGTCTTACATGGCACCCTATTTGGCCCTGGTCAAAAGTAGTGCACTGCTTAAGGAATAATATATATGGAATAGGGTGTCATTTGAGACTCCATATGGAATAAAGTGCCATTTGAGAATATATAAGGAATAAAGTGCCATTTGAGACTATATATGGAATAGGGCACCATTTGAGACTATATATGGAACAGGGTGTCATTTGAGACTATATATGGAATAAAGTGCAATTTCAGACTATATATGGAATAGGGTGCCATTTGAGACTATATATGGAATAGGGTGCCATTTGAGACTATATATGGAATAAAGTGCCATTTGAGACTATATATGGAATAAAGTGCCATTTGAGACTATATATGGAATAGGGCACCATTTGAGACTATATATGGAATAAAGTGCCATTTGAGACTATATATGGAATAGGGCACCATTTGAGACTATATATGGAATAGGGTGCCATTTGAGACTATATATGGAATAGGGTGCCATTGAGACTATATATGGAATAGGGCACCATTTGAGACTATATATGGAATAGGGTGCCATTTGAGACTATATATGGAATAGGGTGTCATTTGAGACTATATATGGAATAGGGTGCCATTTGAGACTATATATGGAATAAAGTGCCATTAGAGACTATATATGGAATAGGGCACCATTTGAGACTATATATGGAATAGGGTGCCATTTGAGAGTATATATGGAATAGGGTGCCATTTGAGACTATATATGGAATAGGGCACCATTTGAGACTATATATGGAATAGGGTGCCATTTGAGAGTATATATGGAATAGGGTGCCATTTGAGACTATATATGGAATAGGGTGCCATTTGAGACGCAACCTGAGACTGAGTCAGCCAGGGCAGACTCAAGCTAACGAGCCTACTTCGCCACAAAAAGAAAATTGCTCCCATACATTTTCAATTACTCAGTAAGTGGCACACAATCAACTATTGATAGACACAAATTGCTTGGGCTTGCTGTGGGAGTCACCCTGAAATGCTAATGTTTAATTTGCAGTAATAAGTCGATGCACATGGAGCACATGGAGCACAGACACAGACTGCTTCTGTTTCTCTACTGAGGGATGGAGGGATGGAGAGATGGAGAGATGGAGAGATGGAGAGGGATGGAGAGGGATGGAGAGATGGAGAGATGGAGAGATGGAGAGATGGAGGGATGGAGAGATGGAGAGGGATGGAGAGGGATGGAGAGATGGAGAGATGGAGAGATGGAGAGATGGAGAGGGATGGAGAGGGATGGAGAGGGATGGAGAGATGGAGAGATGGAGGGAGAGGGATGGAGAGATGGAGGGATGGAGGGATGGAGAGATGGAGAGATGGAGAGGGATGGAGAGGGATGGAGAGGGATGGAGAGATGGAGAGATGGAGGGAGAGGGATGGAGAGATGGAGGGATGGAGGGATGGAGAGATGGAGAGATGGGGGGATGGAGGGATGGAGGGATGGAGGGATGGAGAGATGGAGAGATGGAGAGATGGAGAGGGATGGAGAGGGATGGAGAGATGGAGAGATGGAGAGGGATGGAGGGATGGAGGGATGGAGGGATGGAGGGATGGAGGGATGGAGAGGGATGGAGAGATGGAGAGATGGGGGGATGGAGAGATGGAGAGATGGAGAGATGGAGAGGGATGGAGAGGGATGGAGAGGGATGGAGAGATGGAGAGATGGAGAGGGATGGAGAGGGATGGAGAGATGGAGAGATGGAGAGGGATGGAGAGGGATGGAGAGATGGAGAGATGGAGAGGGATGGAGAGGGATGGAGGGATGGAGAGATGGAGAGATGGAGAGATGGAGAGGGATGGAGAGGGATGGAGAGATGGAGAGATGGCGGGAGGGAGGGAGGGAGGGAGGGAGGATTCTATTCATAGAACAGGAGCATTAAAAAATGAAAAATAATACTAAAGGAAGGATGATCTTCAGACTGCCGGGGCGGCAGGTAGCTTAATGGTTAAGAACGTTGTGCCAGTAACTGAAAGGTCGCTGGTTCTAATCCCCGAGCCGACTAGGTGAAAAATCTGTCGATGTGCCTGTGAGCAAGGCACTTAACCCTAATTGCTCCTGTAAGTCGCTCTGGATAAGAGTGTCTGCTAAATGACTGTAATGTAAATGATAGTAGTATTTCACTGCTGCTACATCATCCTTTCATTCTCTATTTGGTTTGATGATGACGTCACTTTGTTGTCCCGTCTTTTGTTATGTTTCTTTATATGTGAACATCCCTACGTCTCCCCCCCCCCCCATATTTCCCAGGTATGTTTCTTGTTTGCTCTAAAGCTCAGGGTCAGGTATGAAAGAGTCTAAGTGCTTCCCCACAAAAACAGTTACACGGATAGAACGATGCTGCATTTTAAAGCGTGCACATTTTAAAAATGCATTATCTGTGTACCTGTGTACACAGTAGACTTCCATTAACACTAATGCTTTAGTGATATGGTATACCGGTCATGTGACCTCTGTGATGATCTTGAATGAACATCAAACGTCTAGAAATAGACACTCTCCATAATACTGAGCCACAACTAGGGCGTCCAATAAGAACAGTGCTGCATTCTACAACCAGTCCTACAGTATTTAACTGTATTATTTGGAGTAATGGGAAGCAGAGAGGCATCTTAGTTAGCAGCAGAGACGTGTCTTGTGGACCTTTCTCGTGTTATTGATTTGTACATACCTATTGGTTTCTTTTAATGCTGATATGCATAATTAATGACCAGGTCTCCCTTGGGGAATAGGTATTCTGACGTCAGTGGAAGGTTAAACAACGAGTGTTGGTGTAGGACACAGAATGCTGTAAGAAATCCCCATCCAACCAAACCAACCAATCAGCAGCCCACGGTTTTACCTCCACCAGACCCTGTAGTATCCTGACGCAGATGACGCAGCGGTAGTCCACCCGAGCCGCGGAGGGGATGAGCATGTTGAGGGTGGACGTCAGGAAGATGGCTAGGCCAAACACTCTATGAACAAAAGGGGAAAACAATTGAAACACTATTTGTAATCCATCCAATCCCAATCCCATACATTAGCTGTCCCTAGCATATCAATTGAATGAATACTGTGCTTTAAACCGAAGTGGACATAAAATACTGTACATGGAATGATGTTCCAACAAAATGGTTTCATTATTATCATATTTCATCTACAGCTAAAATATTCCTGTTTACGCTCTATTTATTCTAACTATCATGCTGGACGTTTAAAACGTAAAATAATCAAGAAATTAGAAAAGAAATAACCAAACGCCTGTAGCATACTGAAATAAAACGTGTTAATTTCAGCTGAAGCTTCGTTTAGGGGTGAAATGAGAAGGTGAGGACAGAGTCTGTCTGCTACAGCAGAAGGTGCTCAGCTGGTCCCTGCTGAATTACACTAAACCAATAGAACATTTCTCATCTCAATCCTGTCTCAATGTGGATAGGAATATAATATAATACATTTACATTTACATTTTAGTCATTTAGCAGACGCTCTTATCCAGAGCGATTTACAGAATAGAATATTGCCTATTTCCACAGACATTATTTTCTTATGGTTGTGTATATAGCCTATAATGTTGTCTAATGAAAGGTGAACATTTAATTTAAAGCAACAATTGGTAATTAAAATTATAGGCCTACTTGTTCATTTTTATATCTTCCTATCTTGTGAACACACGAGTGCACATAACATGTCTCGCATTACTACTACCCGTTGCCATGCCTCCCACCGAAGAAAAAAACAAGATTCGACACGGAAGTCCCGCGGGAGCTCATTATCACGAGGATGCACGAGGAGGCACGCCTCGCCGCCACTAATAGAATCCCCAATATCTGGCGCGAGGTCAGAGCCTAACCCCCCCCCCCCTCCCCCGCGACACCGCTAAATCCACCCGTCTGACATCCGCATCTGGCTTTAGCAAGTGTCTGCTTCAAACTGAAACTATGTTCTCTGCTTATACATCTCACAGGTAGATAGATGAGAAGCAGCTAGAATTGAACAGGAAGGAATATACTATAATAACTTTATTTGGCCTACTTTTTTCCCAAAGGAAACTTCACTATAGATACATGTTATACTATTTAATATGGTTAAAATCAAATTTTCTGATGACATTTACCTGTTTGCTGCTAGTCGTGAGCATATCCACCCTCCGGGTATTTGTGTGACGATGTAACCCCAGAAGAATGAACCGTGGATCATCCCCACCGTCTCTGGATCCCAGTTGAACTTCGCTTTCTTCCCAAAACCAAACAATAACACGTAGAAACACAAGGGTGAGTTATTCATGAACCATATGCATAACAATGTCCTGATTGTCCTCTTTTTCATAAACATCGACTCAAATTGTGTGAAATGTTTCAAATAATACTGTCATACAGGCGTTCGATTCTTATAAGGTCATTCCAACAAGAATGTTGCTTGGGCCAACAGAAAGGGATGGAAAAAGGATCAAAGTTTGAATTCCAACTCTATTCATTTGCGAATTTAAGTTTGCAAACATTATGCCCTATCCTAAAAGTCGTGATGACTGCGGGGCTTATGTGGGCTATGGTGTCTGTTTGTTGGATGACTCATTCAATTGAAATCGTGCCTCGCTATCTCATATGCAGAAGAAGAGGGGGGCGGGGACTGGGTCATATGGTTCCATTCCAAGTGCCAACCAATTCACTGCCTATATAGCGCACTGCTTTTGACCAGGTCCCATAGGGAATAGTGTGCCATTTGAGGGGCCCTAGGGTTCTGGTAAAAAACCAGTTCACTATGTATGGAATAGGGTGCCATTTTGGACGGATTGGCCCTGATCAAAAGTAGTGCATTATGGAATAGTGTACCATTTGAAACGCAGAAAATATGATAGGCACCTCTGTGATGACGATCTTGCCGTCCTTGTGCATGGTGCTGTTATTGACCATGCCTACGATAGCCACGCCCAGGTTACACCGGATGCCGAAGGAGATGCAGAATCCGAGGCCGCTCATGATTGCGATGATGTAACGGCGCGGGAGGCCGAAGCACGTGCAGTCACATAAAGGCGGTTTCTTCTCTCGTTGCTCCGACGGCCGTCCGTCCTCCGTTAGCTCGATCACCTCACCTGTCTTCTGACGTTTCTCCACCACCCTTTAGACCAAACAAGCACCAGTAGGACTATTAATAACATCCTTTATTTCCTTGAAAAAAATTCTCCAAATATTTGGCTATTCTTGCAATTATCAGGCCTATTTAAAAGTTATATGGCAAACAGTTTAAATTGAATAGGTCTATAGGCTAAGTTAATTAACAGTAGATAGATAGCTATGGTGAGGAAGAGGGGACATTTCGTTGTATTATAGGGTAAAAAATAAGGATATATACATTTATTTCATGTAATCCACTTATTTTGAACGTTTGAAGGAATTCTTGAAGATCATTCGATTGGTATGAAAAAAGTGTTAATGCTCTAAATTAGACAGAATTACTTTCTGTTTTTGTCTCTTAAAAAAAATAAACTTGAGAAAAAATATTGTTTTTCTTCAAATATTGAAACTCAATTTCAAATAGCCTGGAAAATTGTAGTAATTTTACTCTGAAGTGCAAATCAAGAGTAGAGTGCTGATGTTAATCGCGATACTATAACACAGTCCCGTGTAGCTCAGTTGGTAGAGCATGGCGTTTGCAACGCCAGGGTTGTGGGTCCGATTCCCACGGGGGACCATGCACTACCAACTGAGCTACCCACGGGGGACCATGCACTCACTAACTGTAAGTCGCTCTGGATAAGGGCGTCTGCAAAATGTAAATTTAAAAATTTTACCATTCAATGTTCCGTTGAACGTTTAATTTCCACCTGTTCTAAGAATGACAGCTTGGCTAAATGAATACAATAAAACGACCTTCATACCGCATTGCAGCAGCACTTACATTTATGCTACATTTGGACATTAGTCTGTGTCGGTATACTGAGAGCTCAATAAGATAACCAATTAAATGTATAAATATCGAGTTTTGAATTTTATTAGATTAAAATGTAAGATGTATCATAACAAATTATAGGCTACTAAATTCGATAGATGTGATAAGATAAGATTGCATAGGAAAACCAAGAGTCTTTCTGCCAACATTGAATTGTGTGATGTATCACGGCATTACTATTCAGTGGAATGGTTAACATCTCCAACCACAGGGAATAGAAACACTGGAATGAATAAACCACGAAAAAAAAAACAGATGTTTAAAAAAATAGATGTTTGATTGCTAATAAAATGCAGTGTAAAACATTTTTATTAGCTCTTAAATTGTATATGTGTTTTACAATTTTGTTCCAATCAATCATCAATATTTATAGTGAAAATCACATTATTTTCAGTCACGAAAAACGAAATTAATTAGCCTAAATTATGCTTTTGGAAAGTCATGTGTTTCAATCTAGCCAATTTAGAATGATCATTTTTTTCTATTATTTTAAACGATTCGATCAAAACCTGAATTTAGAAACAATAAATGTGATCACCATGGTAGCCTATATATATCGAGTATTTTCTTCAACGGAGTAGCCTACAATCTTCCTGTAAAAATCTATTCCCTGATTCCAATGCAGTGTCGCATTTTACACCACCACAAAGAACAGAGTGTGTTCCATGACAGTTGATATCAAACAGATCGATTTTGATTAATACTGATGAATATATAATGTAACAGATATCCCCGACCCCTTGTGTCACGACGCGTTCTGTTGCATTAATTATTTAAAACACAACCCTCACTCTCCCGGGAAATAACAGATCCTTAAATATTCGACCACTCTGATATTATTGTGCTTTTCCAATTCCTGTCCTGTTGATAATTCATCTAAAAATATGTGTTTTTCTCTTTTGAATTTAGTCCAGAATCACAGCAACCAATTTGCAAGTGAGATTTATTTTCTCATTGGTTTTTGGTGCAAGTGAGATTTTATTTCTCATGGGGTTTGGGTGCTAGTGAGATTTTTTTCTCATTGCCTGGATGAGACAGGAGGCAATTCACACCTGCATTGCATATGGATATATAGTTTAACATTTCAATTCCCTATTTATTACCGAGGTGAAAAGTAGACAGAGCGTAAGGGGAAGTGTTCGAGATATTTTCTTTACCTGTACAGATGGCCGAAGGTCTTTCCTGCCAAATTCTTCAGCCCTTCTTTACTGGGCGGGAAAGCCCGATGCTTAACGGGTTCGGGTTCGGATTCCATGATTCCAAATTCTTCTTGATTTCAGCTCGATTTCTTTGATATTACGATAAAGAATTCAAATAGGGAATATTGTTAAACATATTTGGTCAAATGTTATTCCGAATTATGTGCCTCTTTCTGGGAAGAAAATCGAGGTTTAGACATCCAATGCCAGGTGTATTGAATGAGCTGAGAAAAAACGATTATATTGCAGAATTAGGCGAACAATCTGATATGGTATGGTTTCACAGTCACAAAACAGCAGTCTGATAAATCTTCCTTTGCCTTATGCAATGTACATCCATTCAGTGCCATCTTGTAGGCTACAGATCCCAGTCAATTGGTTTAAAAAAAGTAATAATCACCCTTTTGATAAGGTTTGAAATGTATCCATAATATGATAAGATCAAGAGAGAAAACAACGTCGATGATTATGCGGAAAAGTCCAAAATTGTATGGCTATTTTCCAGTGGAAGAAGCTCCACTCTCCCTTATCTTTCGTGAGGATCTACGGTGAGGCAGGTGGCGGTTAGGAGAACATTCAGCACCACGGAGAGCGAACGGCTGCGCGCGTCCAGTCAGCTGTGTCACGTACCTGTCGACAGCTCCACTCAGCGGCGCGCGATACACAACACATGCGCACACTCCTCTCTCTTCTCTACCAGGGGTTTTCTAGTTGTTGTTTTTTTAACCAATGAGGGTGTATTCATATTGGCAAGGTTGATGTAGATTAAGTTACACACTTCGTGACTAAAGCATGATTATTGTTTAGCCTGAAAACATAAACGTTTGTCCTCAGTTTAGAGCCTCTGTAGACCCTAGTCAACTTTTCAATTCCTTCCTTTCTCTCCATCTCTCCATCTCTGGCGGTTAACAGAGTGATATTTCAAAGGGCCATTCCAGGGCTCTGGGGGGGGGGGGGGGGGGTACTATGGTAACCAGATTACGTGAATCAAGTCCTCTAGGGCAGGGATCATCAACTAGATTCAGCCATGGGCCGATTTTGTCTTGAGCGGATGGTCAGGGGGCCGGAACATATTTACAAATAATTTGTAGACTGCAAATTGACCACAAGAAGCCCAAACAGATATCAAATTTAACTAAATCATAATCGTTTCAAACCCTGCTTACATTTGCATACGATCACATATATCTCTCTATTATGCCTGAGAATATTTTGGAACAGATTTCAAAAATTAAAATCACTTGGAGCTGATTTGCTGGTGTTTTTACAGTATTTTATTATTTATATTTTCGTAGCTCAAAATGCAATTGGAAATATTGCCTTGGAAAACACATGGATGATGAACTAGCTATCTACTAGGGAAACGTAATCACTGGGAATGCAAATAAGAGTGTACTACTTATAGGAACCGCACAGAAGAAGCGTTGCGTTGAAAAGCATGCGGCTGCTTACAGGGCTACAGCAACATCAATGGACACGATAAGAAATCATCTGGCTCTCAGAAAAACCCTCAGGACTGATTCAACAGTTTTATTGACGTCTAATTGACTGAGTTATTGAATATGTGCCATGAAAGTGACATGCATAAAATGTCCATGCTCAGTACAAAACAAAGTAACAAACATATACAGATTAAAAAAAATATGTGAGTACAGATCAAAGACAGACAACTGTAGCAAACATTTATTGAAAAATATCTACATCAGAAACAAAGTTTACACAAATATGCTGCATGCATTCAACTACAGTCCTGGTCAAAAGTTTTGAGAATGACACAAGTATTAGTCTTCACAAAGTTCGCTGCTTCAGTGTTTTTAGATATTTTTGTCAGATGTTGCTATGGTATACTGAAGTATAATTACAAGCATTCCATAAGTGTCAAAGGCTTTTATTGACAATTACATTAAGTTTATGCAAAGAGTCAATATTTGCAGTGTTGACCCTTCTTTTTCAAGACCTCTGCAATCCGCCCTGGCATGCTGTCAATTAATTTCTGGGCCACATCCTGACTGATGGCAGCCCATTCTTGCATAATCAATGCCTGGAGTTTGTACGAATTTGTGGGTTTTTGTTTGTCCACCCGCCTCTTGAGGATTGACCACAAGTTCTCAATGGGATTGTCTGGGGAGTTTCCTGGCCATGGACCCAAAATGTCGATGTTTTGTTCCCTGGGCCACTTTGTTATCACTTTTGCCTTATGGCAAGGTGCTCCATCATGCTGGAAAAGGCATTGTTCGTCACCAAACTGTTCATAGATGGTTGGGAGAAGTTGCTCTCGGAGGATGTGTTGGTACCATTCTTTATTCATGGCTGTGTTCTTAGGCAAAATTGCACTCACACCTGCCTGCTGCCATTCCTGAGCAAGCTCTGCACTGGTGGTGCCTCGATCCCGCAGCTGAATCAACTTTAGGAGACGGTCCTGGCGCTTGCTGGACTTTCTTGGGCGCCCTGAAGCCTTCTTCACAACAATTGAACCTCTCTCCTTGAAGTTCTTGATGATCCGATAAATGGTTGATTTAGGTGCAATCTTACTAGCAGCAATATCCTTGCCTGTGAAGCCCTTTTGTGCAAAGCAATGATGATGGCATGTGTTTCCTTGCAGGTAACCATGGTTAACAGAGGAAGAACAATTATTTCAAGCACCACCCTCCTTTTAAAGCTTCCAGTCTGTTATTCTAACTCAATCAGCATGACAGAGTGATCTCCAGCCCTGTCCTCGTCAACACTCTCACCTGTGTTAACAAGAGAATCACTGACATGATGTCAGCTGGTCCTTTTGTGGCAGGGCTGAAATGCAGAGGAAATGTTTTTTGGGATTAACTTCATTTTCAAGGCAAAGAGGGACTTTGCAATTCATTGCAATTCATCTGATCACTCTTCATAACATTCTGGAGTATATGCAAATTGCCATCATAAAAAACTGAGGCAGCAGACTTAGTGAAAATTAATATTTGTGTCATTCTCAAAACTTTTGACCACGACTGTACACCGAGGGTCCTGAAAAGCAGAGGCAGCTTATGCCCAGTCCTATGAGCTGAGGAGAAAGACAACTAACCACAGACATGGTCTCCTTCCAGGTCGTCTTTATTGCAGTCATGCTGAGCATCTCTAGTAAGACTTCTCCAGTCGTGGTGACCGAGATCTGATCATCTGTGTGGTCCAGCTGCAATAAAGACAATCTAGAACACACCCACCTGCCAAGTATTCCCCAATCAAGGGAGGCCGTGGGGAGAGGACGGATTTTTAAACTATTGTATCATGGTCTCTTCCTTCAGCATTCACAGTGGAGCGACAGCAGCCAAGCCCTGGCCATGCCCAATGGTCCTCTGGTTTCTCTCTCTCTCTCTCTCTCTCTCTCTCTCTCTCTCTCTCTCTCTCTCTCTCTCTCTCTCTCTCTCTCTCTCTCTCTCTCTCTCTCTCTCTCTCTCTCTCTCTCTCTCTCTCTCTCTCTCTCTCTCTCTCTCTCTCTCTCTCTCTCTCTCTCTCTCTCTCTCTCTCTCTCTCTCTCTCTCTCTATCTCTCTCTCTCTCTCTCTCTCAAACATCCCTGTTACTGACGTCACACGACTCACCCGAGTGCTGCCTGGAACTCTAAACTGTCGTCCCAAAAAAGCAGCTACACAGCGGGTTGACGCAGGTGTTCAGGCTACATAGACAGATCTCCAGGGAGAATGAGAGGTCTACGGGCTGCCAGGATGCAGACAGCCATTCGCATCATGATGGATGCATTCCTGGTCAGGTGGTAGGACAGGGCGAAGAGGATGAGCATGACTGTTAAGACAAGGGTCAGACGGAGACGTCGCCCCCTGCTGTGGTGGAGGTGTTTCTGCGGGTCGGCGGCTGCGGAGGTGGAGCCCTCTGACACTGCGGCGACAGACAATAAAAAGCAGGAGGTGTCGCTCATACCAACATTTTGGAGAGGTATTGTTTGACGGAACAGTAAACTTCTGTAAAAATAAATAAATTTAGTCAGTCACACAATCTACTCTTCCGATAATTAAAAGGGGAAGTTCAGGATTTTACAACCTGATTGTACAACTTCAGGGTTTTTCACCCTGAAAGTAGTCTATGGGCCAGGAGAAACTGTAATCCATGGTTCGGTTAAACAGTCACCACAAACCTCAGCTAACTTTAGCCACCACTGGCTAACAATCATTGAAAGTGCTAGTATTAGAAAACTGAAACATAGATTACAGGCGGTCCTCTGGAGCTCAGTTGATAGAACATATACAGTTTCTCCTGACCCATAAACTACTTCCAGGGTGAGAAGCCGTCTAACATCACGTTGTAAAATCCACTTGCAGACACAGCAGTAACATATGGAGGTTTGAGGGAAGAGGAAGCAGGTGCAGGAGCAACAGAGAGAGTAGGGCAGGCTCTCCTCACGATTCACTATCAACATTTACAGCCCACATAAAAAGTACTACAGTTTACTATAGAATACTACAGTACTTACTATATAATTATGTAATAAACTGTAGAATACTATACTACTCACTGTAGTATCCCTCAATCTATACTACAGTATTATCCACACAAAAAAACACTGTAGAAATGTCAACAAAAACACTAGTCCGCAAAAACAAGAATTAATACTACAGTATTTCATTTGTATATACCCTACCCATTCCCTTCTCTCATATCCCAATTTGTGCCACCCATAAGTGTAACGGAAACGCAGGGAGTCAGGAAGCAGGTGCGGTCGGTGAGTTTAATCGGAACGAACAGAGCGAATACAAAAACAGGAGTAGCTCTAAACATGAAAACAGAAACAATACTGCCTGATGGGTGATGACAACGGAGTGCTAGGTAAAGGGAACATAATCAGGGAATTATGAAGTCCAGGTGTGCCTCATGATGGGTTGCCAGGTGTGCCTCATGATGGGTTGCCAGGTGTGCGTAATGGTGAGTTGCCAGGTGTGCGTAATGGTGGGTTGCCAGGTGTGTGTAATGGTGGGTTGCCAGGTGTGCGTAATGGTGGGTTGCCAGGTGTGCGTAATGGTAGGTTGCCAGGTGTGCGTAATGGTGGGTTGCCAGGTGTGCCTCATGATGGGTTGCCAGGTGTGTGTAATGATGGGTTGCCAGGTGTGGTTAATGGTGGGTTGCCAGGTGTGCGTAATGGTGGGTTGCCAGGTGTGTGTAATGGTGGGTTGCCAGGTGTGCATAATGATGGGTTGCCAGGTGTGCGTAATGGTGGGTTGCCAGGACAGGTGGTTAGTAGACCGGCGACGTCGAGTGCCGGAGAGGGGGAGCGGGAGTAGACGTGAAAATAAGTGAGAAAACCTACTTGCCAAGTATAGACCATATATTGTGTTCCCTATGGTTATAGAAAAGAGCAGTGGTCTAAGGCATCGCAGTGCTAGAGGCGTCACTACAGACCAGGGTTCGTTCCCAGGCTGTATCACAACCGGCCGTGATCGGGAGTCCCATAGGGCGGCGCACAATTGGCCCAGCGTCATCCTGGTTAGGGGAGGGTTTGGCCGGGGGGGGGGGGCTTTACTTGGCTCTTCGCGCTCTAGCGACTCCTTGTGGCAGGCCAGGCACCTTTAGGTTGACCTCGGTCGTCAGTTGAACTGTGTTTCCTCTGACGCATTGGTGCAGCTGGCTTCCTGGTTAAGTGGGCGGGTGTTAAGAAGTGCGGTTTGGCGGGTCATGTTTCGGAGGACGCATGACTCGACCTTTGCCTCCCGAGCCAGTTGGGGAGTTGCAGCGATGAGACAAGATCGAAAAAAGGGGTAAAATACAAAAAAAATAGAAAAGACCAGAAGCTCTGAACTCTCCTGTCAGAACCCAGTCCTACCATCAGGTTATGGAACATTTGCTATTTTAGTTTTTTCTCCAGTAGTTTTACTACAGTATACTACAGTCCACAAAAACACTACGGTAAATACTACAGTATACTACAGTCCACAAAAACACTACAGTAAATACTACAGTATACTACAGTCCACAAAAACACTACAGTAAATACTACAGTATACTACAGTCCACAAAAACACTACAGTAAATACTACAGTATACTACAGTCCGCAAACATACTACGGTAAATACTACAGTATACTACAATCTGCAAAAACACTACAGTAAATACTACAGTATACTACAGTCCGCAAAAACACTGCAGTAAATACTACAGTATACTACAGTCCGCAAAAACACTGCAGTAAATACTACAGTATACTACAGTCCGCAAAAACACTACAGTAAATACTACAGTATACTACAGTCCGCAAAAACACTACGGTAAATACTACAGTATACTCGAGTACGCAAAAACACTGCAGTAAATACTACAGTATACTCGAGTACGCAAAAACACTGCAGTAAATACTACAGTATACTACAATCTCCAAAACACTACAGTAAATGCTACAGTATACTACAGTCCGCAAAAACACTACAGTAAATACTACAGTATACTACAGTCCGCAAAAACACTACAGTAAATAATACAGTATACTACAATCAGCAAAAACACTACAGTAAATACTACAGTATACTACAGTCCGCAAAAATACTACAGTAAATACTACAGTATACTACAGTCCGCAAACATACTACGGTAAATACTACAGTATACTACAATCCACAAAAACACTACGGTAAATACTACAGTATACTACAGTCCGCAAACACAACACTTTCAATATGGAGTCTGGGACAATCCGGGTATCTGCAGGTTTCAGCAAATTAAATGTAAGTCTTTTGAATCCTTTTTAAGGACCCGCGGACACCCTGGACAATTGGTGTGTATCTTGTTGGATGTTCATTCAAGTTATAAAGCATTATACCAACCGTTTCTATGTTATTAAAGCTTTTTCTGCACAATGATTCAAAGACTCAAATGTATTGGTAATTGTTTGGTAATTCTTTCACTTTACAATTGAGGCATAATACAGTTCAACAGCGAAAACTATCTAGCATACATGGACAGTGTATCACAATAAAATGATAGAAACAGCCAAACAAATTTAAACAACACCCAATTCTTCTACATCAAGATCCAACAGAAGTATTGCAAACTGACATTTATTTTATTTTATTTTTTATAGATTTATGCAATAAAATACATGACCAATAAAACATACAGAAAAGGATGAAAACAGATATTCAAGAGGAAAAACATAAGAAATTAACAAAGAGATACTTTCGGATTAAAAAAAATGTCTATAGTGGTGATATTTTAAGGCATAAACAGGCATCAGTTTCATAGAGCCCACAGCATTGAAAAGCAAATTTGATCAGTCAAATGTAGGCTACTGGTGTTTACATGTCACTTGATATTGCAAACACATTTGGGTTTATTTCTGTACCAAACATTCTATATTATGTTCAGCCTGAGATTGAGGTATAGCCAGCTATCATAAAGATAAATATTACTTCTTACATTGATATTCTTACATAGGTACATTAATACCTTTCAAAACATATCCTTCATTCCATAAAAAAAAACTAAACTAAAAGATGAACGCTTAAATTTCACAATTGACTTTACTGTACATGCTTCACCATGTTTTCTTACTCTCCTCATTCAACTCTAGATTCAAGTCCAAACATATATAATAACGTGTGATTAAAGGTGGGATCCATTTGAAATATATTTAATTTAATTATAACTCTTCAACACCTACAGTACAATAGGTTGTTCCTTGTGGATAAATATTAAGGGCTCGATTCAATCTGTAGCGCTGAAGATCCGCGGTATAGTGCAATTTAAATGTAAAATGTAATTGAGCCCGACATACAGTATGCAGCGTTTCCCGTGAATGCATTCTCCGCAAAATGATCTGTTTGTGCTGTCTAAGCCAACTCCATTTGTGTCATGCAGCAAAAAAAGATCAGGAATCAGCTAGTGTCATTATAAGTGCTTTGTGCAAAAACAATAAAATAATGTATATCTTTCCTTTTCGTCACGGACATAGAACCAGAAAATCAAACCAGTGATGATGAAAGGCTAAATGATAACTGATGTGTTCTGGATGGAAACAGAGAGAGAGATGTTTTGGATGGAAGGAGAGAGAGAGAGGTAGAGAGAGAGAGGGAGAGAGAGAGAGAGAGAGATAGAGAGAGAGACAGAGACAGAGAGAGAGAGAGAGGTAGAGAGAGAGAGACAGAGACAGAGAGAGAGAGAGAGGTAGAGAGAGAGAGAGAGAGAGAGAGAGAGAGAGAGAGAGAGAGACAGAGAGAGAGAGACAGAGAGACAGAGAGAGAGAGAGAGAGAGAGAGAGAGAGAGAGAAGAGAGAGAGAGAGAGAGAGAGAGGGGGAGAGAGAGAGAGAGAGAGACAGAGAGAGAGAGAGAGACAGAGAGAGAGAGACAGAGACAGAGAGAGAGAAGAGAGAGAGAGAGAGAGAGAGAGAGAGAGAGAGAGGTGTTTTGGATGGAAGGAGAGAGAGAGATATATGGCGTATGAGGGACATGACAAGCCCCAGTAGGTGAGGACAAGCTAAGCTTTCATTAGTGCTAATGAGTGGGTAAACAGAGGCAAATTATAAAGGGATTGATCTCTCTCTCTCTCTCCCTCTCTGTTTCTCACTCATCTTTAAGGAACAGAACACACACAGTCAACAGTAAACACCAGCTGCTACTGCCCACTCTCCTCTCCTGCCCAAATCCTGACTTCTGAAATAAGGGAATGATTGCTGAGGCCAAGTATCAAGTTATACTTTCTCACATATCGTCTGATACTTGGCCTTGGACAGAAGCTAAGTTGGCTAGTTGCAGAAGATTGATAAATACTTTGCAACGTTCAACTGATATTACTTCTCAATTTAACGAACTGTAGCCTCTTTACTCATTTAACAATGAATTTGTAAAATATTAAGGCATTTTGTCTTTGGTTGCTTATAGTATCAAAATTAACACAGTGATTGCATTGGTGTGATAGGCTGAGAGCTAGTTAAAGCTGCCAGGCGTTAACACGGTGTTTGTACAGCATTGTGGTTGTGAATGACCAGCAAAGTCTCATCACTTCTTCAGAGTACAACCATTAAATAGAGAGTAAACTTATAAGGGAGAGAATATATGAATATGAAATGGACATAATGATTGACACTGTTGGGGAATGTTAAATTTTTTTTAAAGAAATTACTTACGTTACAACGTCACTTGCATTAAAAAGTACGGAAAGTAACTCGTTACATTACTTTTGCGATATCAAAAACAACCCTCTGAAGAGAACTGGCACTTGTTGGTCATTCGTTCTCATGCCCAGTAGAGGGCGCACTCTACCTCTGAATGGCTTGCATAGCCTACTGTCTCTACTGTCCGTAGCCTAACTCAAGTCATATTGACAGACGCAATATCTCATTTACAATACTTAAAATAAATGATTTTGTGGAATTATTTACACGTCAGTAAATACCTATATAAAACTAACTGGGCTCAGTAAAAGGTCAGCTCAAATTCAAGGCCAACTGGCTACCAATCTGTTTCTACACACAGATACGAATTGGATTTAATGAAACTATACGATCACATTGTGTAGTTGTAGTGCCCTTTCCTATATAATGAACGGTGAAGACGGAGCTGGAGAAATGTCCACTCTTTATCAACTGAGCCTAACTTGATCACCTCGCTACGCGGTTTGCTTTATTACCAGACAATAAATGGGTGTGAATCCTGCAAGTGGCGTCAGTCAAGATTCGAGGGGTAACATCTGTCATTTTATTCTACCAATTCAATGTAATGTAAATACTTCCACGATATAGGCTATTGTCTCTGCCATCTCGCCAGCTAACTACCAGCCAACATAGAAAAAGGGAAATAATATGGTAAAAGTACTTGTTTTAAAAAGTAACTGACTACGTAAATTGAAAAACGAACGCGTTAGTTTACTCGTTACCACCAAAAAATGATTCGGAGTACTCTTAACGCCCCAACACTGGTGATTTTAAAATCAAAGAGTATTATAGCTACAGCCATGCAAGCAGCCATGTTTCCCAGCTCCCTGTTTCCCCCATGTTGTTAGTCAGAATGGCTCCGTTACTGTAGTCTGCATCTAGTAGGCTGCGTTTACACAGGCAGCACAATTCTGATATTTATTTTCTCACTAATTGGTCTTTTGACCAATCAGATCAGCTCTGAAAACAATCTGATGTGAAAAGATCTGATGTGATTGGTCAAAACACCAATTAGTGTAAAAAAGATCAGAATCGGGCTGCCTGTGTAAACGCAGCCTTAGTGTGTTATTGTGGATGGAAGTGAATGGTGGTTGATTGAAGATGAGATCTGAAATCCATAGACCACATATGGACGGATCTGGCACCGCTTCATATGTCACACTAAATGTAGTATCTCCTTGTATTTAATGATGATGATGATGAATTCGATTTATACATTCTACTAACTGACGTACTCAAAGCACTATTTTCTGTGAGGATTCTTCTCCACTCAACCAGCAGACAGAGTCCTTACAGATCTCCTGCCGTTCAGGGTAGTTTATAGAGAATTTCCTAAAGACCGACCCAGGCCCCAGCCCAATCTGAACAGGGTCCTGTTCATTAGGCACCAAACGGAACAAAACAGACTCAAACTGGGAATCGTCCGATCTGGACTTTGTCCAATAACAAAACGCTCATTTAAATTTCCTGTTGAAAATTTGTTTAAAATAAAAAATTCAGTTGTGTGCCCTAATGAACAGGAGCCAAAATCAAATCGGAGGGCGGAGGGCGGGGGACGGGTGCTAGAGACACTCGGACAGCACTTCGTGTCGGGATATGCCGGGGTTGGAGAGGCAGTCGTCGTTCCTCTGGCTTAGCTGAATCTTCAGATTCTCCACCTGAGGTTAATGAAACAAAGACCCAGAAAAACAGCGGATGAATGTATCCGTTTTGAATGATGTGTGTATTACATCGGCTACTTGGTTAAATAAAGGAAACTACATACATACGTGTGTTATTAAGTGCATGTTGAATGTTTCATGACGATAAATACCTCGTAATTGTGGAGGTACTCCTGGATGAGGTAGCGTTCCCGTTTGACCCTGGCCTTCACCCCAGCGGGAACGTCAGGAATCATCCATGCCACAAAGAACTTCACCATGAACACCACGTGCTGGGAGACAAGAGAAGACCAATCAATTAAATAATCAGGAAGTGAAGAGATGGAACCCAAACGTAACCTCTGGCTCACACTGGAAATACAGTAGCAACCCAAACGTAACCTCTGGCTGACATTTACATTATTTAGCAGACGCTCTTATCCAGAGCGACTTACAGTTAGTGAGTACATACATTATTATGATTATTTAATTTTTTTCATGGCCCCCCGTGGGAATCGAACCCACAACCCTGGCGTTGCAAACGCCATGCTCTACTGAGCTACATCCCTGCCATGCCATTCCCTCCCCTACCCTGGACGACGCTGGGCCAATTGTGCGCCGCCCCATGGGTCTCCCAGTCGCGGCCGGATACGACAGAGCCTGGATACGAACCAGGATCTCTAGTGGCACAGCTAGCACTGCGATGCAGTGCCTTAGACCACTGCACCACTGGGGAAAGCTCACATTTGGAATATAGTAGCAACACAAATGTAACCTCTGGCTCACTCTGGAAATACAGATAATATCCCCAATGAAGGCCAGCTTGGCAGCCAGGATGTATCTGTCCTACTTCCATGATAATGATGAAGGCCAGCTTGGCAGCCAGGATGTATCTGTCCTACCTCCATGATAATGATGAAGGCCAGCTTGGCAGCCAGGATGTGCCAGAACTGCATGGTGTGGGTGTACTGCTTCTCATGGCCTGGAGGGTAGCGGTAGTCACGATACCTAGAGGACAGGGAAACAGGAGTGGTTATAAACACACACGCTGCTTCTCATGGGCCGGGGGTTAGCGGTAGTTACGGTACCTACACGAAAAACACATTAAACATAATCCCCCTCCAATCCACACACCCCTATGCCAGAGCTCTGAACCATGCAGGGCTCTCCCCATCAGCGGTAAATACTACTACTACTTCTACTACTGCTACTGCTACTACTACTACCTACTACTACTACTGCTGCTACTACTACTACTAACTACTACTCCTACTCCTACTACTACTACTACTGCTACTGCTACTGCTACTGCTACTGCTACTGCTACTGCTGCTGCTACTGCTGCTGCTACTACTAACTACTGCTGCTACTACTACTACTACTACTACTAACTACTACTACTACTACTAACTACTACTACTACTACTACTACTAGTACTAACTACTACTACTACTGCTACTACTACTACTACTAACTACTACTCCTACTACTACTACTACTGCTACTGCTACTGCTACTGCTGCTACTACTACTACTACTACTACTACTACTACTACTACTACTACTTCTACTACTAACTACTACTAGTACTAACTACTACTACTACTACTACTTCTACTACTACTTCTATTACTACTACTTTTACTACTACTACTATTACTACTAACTACTACTACTACTACTACTACTACTACTACTACTACTACTACTACTAACATTACTACTAACTACTACTACTACTACTACTACTACTACTGCTACTATTACTACTTCTACTACTACTCCTATTACTACTAACTACTGCTACTATTACTACTACTACTACTACTGGTACTACTACTACTGGTACTAACTACTGCTGCTGCTACTACTACTACTGCTGCTACTACTACTACTACTGCTACTACTACTACTAACTACTACTGCTACTACTATTACTGCTGCTACTACTACTACTACTGCTACTATTACTACTAACTACTACTGCTACTACTATTACTGCTGCTACTACTACTACTACTACTACTACTACTACTACTACTACTAACTACTACTGCTACTAATATTACTACTAACTACTACTGCTGCTACTACTACTGCTGCTACAACATGTTACTACTGCTACTACTACAACTAGAACTACTACTACTACTGCTACTACTACTGCTGCTGCTACTACCTACTTCTACTACTCCTACTGCTACTACTACTAATACTATTACTAATACTAATACTACTATTATTACTACTACTACTACTATTCACACTACTACTGCTACTACTACTACTACTACTATTAATACTACTACTACTACCACTACTATGATTACTACTACTACTATGATTACTACTACAACTACTACTAATACAACTACTACTACTGCTACTACTGCTAGCACTGGTACTACTACTACTGCTACTACTACTACTACTACTACTACTACTACAGGAGATGGCAGCCGTTTTACGCCCCCCTAACCAATTGTACTATTATGTGTGTTTTTTCGCGTTATTTGTAATTTATTCTGTACATAATGTTTCTGCCACCGTCTCTTATGACCAAAAAGAGCTTCTGGATATCAGGACAGCGATTACTCACGTCGTATTGGACGAAGATTTTTTCTTCAACGAGTCGGACGCGAAGGATATCCTACAGACACCCGACAAGGCCCAAATCCCCGTCATTCACATGAGAAAGAGACTGAGATATGGTGGACGTAGGTCGGGGTACCTTGTAAGGATCCGACGGCGAGCGAGTAATCTGCCTCTACCATCAGTCCTATTAGCCAACGTACAATCATTGGAAAACAAAATAGACAACCTACGATCACGGATATCCTACCAACGGGACATTAAAAACTGTAATATCTTATGTTTCACCGAGTCGTGGCTGAACGACGACATGGATAACATACAGCTAGTGGGCTATACGCTACATCGGCAGGATAGAACGGCTGACTCCGGTAAGACAAGGGGTGGCGGTCTGTGTATATTTGTAAACAACAGCTGGTGTACAAAATCTAATATTAAGGAAGTCTCAAGGTTTTGCTCGCCTGAGGTAGTATCTCATGATAAGCTGTAGACCACACTATTTACCAAGATACTATTTTTCATAGCTGTCTATTTACCACCACAAACCGATGCTGGTACTAAGATTGCACTCAATGAGCTGTACAAGGCCATAAGCAAACAGGAAAACGCTCATCCAGAGGCAGCGCTCCTAGTGGCCGGGGACGTTAATGCAGGGAAACTTAAATCCGTTCTACCTTATTTCTACCAGCATGTTAAATGTGCAACCAGAGGAAAAAAAAACTCTTAGACCACCTTTACTCCACACACAGAGACGCATACAAAGCTCTCCCTCGCCCTCCATTTGGCAAATCTGACCATAACTCTATCCTCCTGATTCCTGCTTATAAGCAAAAACTAAAGCAGGAAGCACCAGTGACTTGGTTAATAAGGAAGTGGTCAGATGACGCAGATGCTAAGCTACAGGACTGTTTTGCTAGCACAGACTAGAATATGTTCCGGGATTCTTCCGATGGCATTGAGGAGTACACCACATCAGTCAATGGCTTTATCAATAAGTGCATCGATGACGTCGTCCCCACAGTGACCGTACGTACATACCCCAACCAGAAGCCATGGATTACAGGCAACATCCGCACTGAGCTAAAGGGTAGAGCTGCAGCTTTCAAGGAGCAGGACTCTAACCCGGACGCTTATAAGAAATCCCGCTATACCCTCCGAAGAACCATCAAACAGGCAAAGCGTCAATACAGGACTAAGATTGAATCGTACTACACTGGCTCCGACGCTCGTCGGATGTGGCAGGGTTTGCAAACTATTACAGACTACAAAGGGAAGCATAGCCGCGAGCTGCCCAGTGACACAGGCCTACCAGACGAGCTAAATCACTTCTACGCTCGCTTCGAGGCAGCAACACTGAAGCATGCATGAGAGCGTCAACTGTTCCGGATGACTATGTGATCACGCTCTCCTTAGCCGATGTGAGTAAAACTTTTAAGTAGGTCGATATTCACAAGGCCGCAGGGCCAGACGGATTACCAGGACGCGTACTCCGAGCATGCGCTGACCAACTAGCAAGTGTCTTCAGAGGTCCTGGATGGCAGGAAGCTTGGCCCCAGTGATGTACTGGGTGCATTGCGGTCGGAGGCCGAGCAGTTGCCAGCAGATGTGTTGTTACCTACCCTTGCCACCTGGGGGCGGCCCGTCAGGAAGTCCAGGATCCAGTTGCAGAGGGAGGTGTTTAGTCCCAGGATCCTTAGCTTAGTGATGAGCTTTGAGGGCACTATGGTGTTGAACGCTGAGCTGTAGTCAATGAATAGCATTCTCACGTAGGTGTTCCTCTTGTCCAGGTGGGAAAGGGCAGTGTGGAGTGCAATAGAGATTGCATCATCTGTGGATCTGTTGGGGCTGTATGCAAATTGGAGTGGGTCTAGAGTTTCTGGGATAATGGTGTTGATGTGAGCCATGATCAGCCTTTCAAAGCGCTTCATGGTTACAGACGTCAGTGCTACGGGTCGGTAGTCATTTAGGCAGGTTATCTTAGTGTCCTTGGGCACGGGGACTATGGTGGTCTGCTTGAAACATGTTGGTATTACAGACTCAGTCAGGGACATGTTGAAAATGTCGGTGAAGACACTTGCCAGTTAGTCAGCACATGCTCGGAGTACACGTCCTGGTAATCCGTCTGGCTCTGCGGCCTTGTGAATGTTGACCTGCTTAAAAGTCTTACTCACATCGGCTACGGAGAGCGTGATCACATAGTCATCCGGAACAGCTGGTGCTCTCATGCATGCTTCAGTGTTGCTTGCCTCGAAGTGAGCATAGAAGTAATTTAGCTCGTCTGGTAGGCTTGTGTCACTGGGCAGCTTCCCTTAGTAGTCTGTAATAGTTTTCAAGCCCTGCCACATCATAGACTGTTCTCTCTGCAACCGCACGTCAAGCAGTACCGGAACGCCAAAAGGCTTCATAACAGCTTCTACCCCCAAGCCATAAGACTCCTGAACAGCTAATCATGGCTACCCGGACTATTTGCACTGCCCCCCCACCCCACCCCACCCCATCCCCCTCTTTTACGCTGCTGCTACTCTGTTTATTATCTATGCATAGTCACTTTAACTCTACCCACATGTACATATTACCTCAATTACCTCGACTAACCTGTACCCCCGCACATTGACTCTGTACCGGTACCCCCTGTATATAGCCTCCCTACTGTTATTTTATTTTACTGCTGCTCTTTAATTATTTTTTTATTTTTTACTTATCTATTATTTACTTAACACTTATTCTTTCTTAAAACTGCATTGTTGGTTAAGGACTTGTAAGCATTTCACTGTAAGGTCTACTACACCTGTTGTATTCGGTGCATGTGGCAAATACAATTAGATTTGATTTGAACTATTACTACTGCTGCTGCCACACACACACACACACACACACACACACACACACACACACACACACACACACACACACACACCCGACACAGACACAGACACACACACACACACACACACACAGAAACACACACACACACACACACACACACACACACACACACACACACAGACACAGACACACACATACACAGACACAGAAACACACACACACACACACACACACACACACACACACACACACACAGACACAGACACACACACACAGACACACAGACACACAGACACACAGACACACACACAGACACATACACAGACACATACACAGACACAGACACAGACACAGACACACAGACACAGACACAGACACAGACACATACACAGACCTACCTGCAGGTGGTGATGACAGAGCTGTTGAACCATTCAGGGCTTTCTCCATCATCAGGCCGGTTGTCGTCAGAGAACCCAGAGATGTTGAACACCGACAGGCTATTGTTGATGTAGCCCTTCATAGAGAGATCGTTGCCAGGGCTGTAGGCATACATGTACACCAGCCGGGGAATCATGTCTGATGTGAAGGCTACGATGAACGCCTGAGGGGTGGAAAGAGCGGTTTTAGATATTAAAACTAACGTTAACAAAAAATATATGTTTATAGGAGGATTATAAGCACTGAATATAGGGAAAGTCCCATAGGTCGATATATCAAACAAGACCACAAGAACACAGCTTCTACTTGATTCTAGTATATTCTACTCTACTCTACTCTACAGGACCAGGACTGCTATACTAACGTTAGTAACAAACGAGAGCACGACCACTTCGTTGAGTATCTCTTGTCAGGCCCCTATGCTCAGGGCCTACTCTACACTCTATCTCTACTGTACTGTACTCTACTCTATACTACTGTACTCTATTCTACTCTACACTCTACACTCTACTGTACTGTACTGTATTCTATACTACTGTACTCTACTCTACTGTACTGTATTCTATACTACCCTCTACTCAACACTCTACTGTACTCTACTCTACACTGCTGTACCCTACTGTACTCTACACTATATTCTACACTCTACACTACTGTACTATACTCTACTGTACTGTACTATACTCTACTGTACTCTACTGTACTGTACTCTACTATACTCTACTGTACTCTACTGTACTGTACTCTACTATACTCTACTGTACTCTACTGTACTGTACTCTACTATACTCTACTGTACTCTACTATACTCTACTGTACTCTACTGTACTGTACTGTACTCTACTGTACTGTACTCTACTATACTCTACTGTACTCTACTGTACTGTACTCTACTGTACTCTACTGTACTCTACTGTACTCTACTATATTCTACTGTACTCTACACTATACAGTACTCTACAATATACAGTACTCTACAATATACAGTACTCTACTCTACACTCCACTGTACTATACTGTACTCTACTGTAATATACTGTACTCTACACTATACAGTACTCTACTCTACTCTACTGTATTGTACTCTACACTATTGTACTCTACTCTACTCTACTGAACTGTATTCTACTGAACTGTACTCTACACTCTACAATATTCTATTGTACTCTACACTCTACTCTACTGTACTGTACTATATTCTAATGTACTATACACTCTACTGTACTTTAGGACAGCCATACTCACGTTGGTGACGACTGAGAAGACGGCAACTCCGTTCAGTATTTCCTGCCAGGCTCCGATGCTGTGGGCCTTGGCCGCCACGGGCCGGCGGAACTGGGTGGTGAACTTCCAGGCATCCACTCTAACCTCTATGATGTTGTTCAACAGCGCCAGCAGGGGGGCCAGAGGGAAGGAGGCCACGAACAGAGTGATGAAACCAAACTGGATCACTGTGGAGGAGAGGAGAGGAGAGGAGAGGAGAGGAGAGGAGAGGAGAGGAGAGGAGAGGGGAGGGGAGAGGAGAGGAGAGGAGAGGAGAGGAGAGGAGAGGAGAGGGGAGAGGAGAGGAGGGGAGAGGAGAGGAGAGGAGAGGAGAGGAGATATGATGGTGAGTATTACATTTCTTTAGAGGGTATGGCTGTTTCTCAATCCATTGATTCTAAATTTCTTTAGAGGGTATGGCTGTTTCTCAATCCATGTTTCTAAATTTCTTTAGAGGGTATGGCTGTTTCTCAATCCATTGTTTCTAAATTTCTTTAGAGGGTATGGCTGTTTCTCAATTCTACTTTCCTCGATTTCTTGCATCCCCTTCCACTTCTCAAAACGCAATGGAGAAGATACAACGTCCCTCCCTCGGATCTCCTCCAAAACATTTTAATAAGGAGGTGAAGAGAGACGATACCAGGATTCAAGGAAAGACTAATTGAGAAAGCGCCTACAGCGCATTCAGAAAGTATTCAGGGTCCTTGACTTTTTCCACATTTTGTTACGTTACAGCCTTGTTCTAAAATGGATTAAATTGTTTTTTTCCCCCTCATCAATCTACACACAATACCCCATAATGACAAAGTTTTTTTTTTTGTCTGCAAATCTATAAAAAATAAAAAGACTGAAATGTCACATTTACACAAGTATTCAGACCCTTTACTCAGTACTTTGTTGATGCACCCTTGACAGAGATTACAGCCTCAAGTCTTCTTGGATATGACGCTACAAGCTTGGCACACCTGTATTTGGGGAGTTTCTCCCATTCTTCTCTGCAGATCCTCTCAAGCTCTGTCAGGTTGGATGGGGAGCGTCGCTGCACAGCTATTTTCAGGTCTCTCCAGAGATATTTGATCGGGGTTCAAGTCCGGACTCTGGCTGGGCCACTCAAGGACATTCAGAGACTTGTCCTAAAGCCACTCCTGCATTATCTTGGCTGTGTGCTTAGGGTCGTTGTCTTGTTGGAAGGTGAACCTTCACCCCAGTCTGAGGTCCTGAGCGCTCTGGAGCAGGTTTTCATCAAGGATCTCTCTGTACTTTGCTCCGTTCATCTTTCCCTCGATCCTGACTAGTCTCCCAGTCCCTGCCTCTGAAAAACATCCCCACAGCATTATGCTGCCACCACCATGCTTCACCGTAGGGATGGTGCCAGGTTTCCTCCAGACATGACGCTTGGCATTCAGGCCAAAGAGTTCAATCTTGGTTTCATCAGACCAGAGAATCTTGTTTGTCATGTTCTGAGAGTCTTTAGGTGCCTTTTGGCAAACTCCAAGCGGGCTGTCATGTGCCTTTTACTGAGGAGTGGCTTCCGTCTGGCCACTCTACCATAAAGGCCTGATTGGTGGAGTGCTACAGAGATGGTTGTCCTTCTGGAAGGTTCTCCCATCTCCACAGAGGAACTCTAGAGCTCTGTCAGAGTGACCATCGGGTTCTTAGTCACCTCCCTGACCAAGGCCCTTCTCCTCCAAAGAGTCTTGGTGGTTCCAAACTTCTTCCATTTAAGAATGAGGCCACTGTGTTCTTGGGGACCTTCAATGCTGCAGACATTTTTTGTTACCCTTCCCCAGATCTGTGCCTCGACACAATCCTGTCTCAGAGCGTCTACGGACAATTCCTTCGACCTCATGGCTTAGTTTTTGCTCTGACATGCACTGTCAACTGTGGGACCTGTGTGTCTTTCTAAATCATGTCCAATCAATTTAAACTCATTTCAGCTCATTGTTTAGTCTCATAGCAAAGGGTCTGAATACTTATGTAAATAAGGTATTTCTGTTTTTTGTTTTTAATAAATTTGCCAACATTTCTAAAAACCTGTTTTTGCTTTGTCCTTATGGGGTACTGTGTGTAAATTGATGAGGATTTTTTTTTATTTAATACATTTTAGAATAAGGCTGTAATGTAATTTATTTTGGGAAAAAGTCAAAGGGGTCTGAATACTTTCCGAATGCACTGTATATGCTACGTTTTTAGGGATAGATGTATGCTAAGTGGTTAGAGCTATATATATATATATATATGAAAATGGCAAGGCATATATGTATTGGTCTGTGTACTCACCCATCTCCAGGTACTCATAAAAGAGTCCCAGATGGCTAAAGTTCTGCAGGTCGTGGTCCTGCTCCCAGCGGCTGTACAGACTCTCTGGGTGGCTGCGGGCTTTACGGCTCCCCCACCAGTTCAGTAGCCACCTGGACGTATCGACACAGTGGTCAGAGGTACTGCTCTTCAAATTTGTGGCTAGAATGTATAGAAAGCTAAAGGGCAGAAGCCTAAGTTGATATCAGCATGCGTGACTCGAGTTTTAGCGCAGATCTTTCATTATTAATGATTTACCCCTCCAATTCCAAGTTAAGTCAGAGTACACACACACATCTTAAGTTAGGATTTGACCCCCCAAGATAACGTGTTTACTGACCTTAGATGTCGGTCGGCAATGTCAGAATGAATACTTACGGGACCAGAGCCTCCTGGACGTTACCCCACACCTGTTTGCCTGCCATCACTATGACCAGCTGAGTGGTCAGCTCAATGAGACAGCCACCGGGGTCACACTGGGGAAGGACAGACATGGGGTCAAGTCAAGTCCAGGTTTTCATCTTCCTCACAATGGGCAGAACTGGTTGCAGGGTCAAGTTGTACTGGTTGTATAAGGAACGTTTTGCTAACGTTGTTTTGGCAATCCGAAAAAAAAATATATATGTCCATCTGGTTGTAGCCAGGGTATCTGATGCGATAACAACTAAAAATACGACGTTTTGACCTTGTTATGAATTGGACGTGTTAAACTGGTTGTAGCAGGGACCGGTTGGTTGTAATTCTCGTTATATGACGTAGTAGAAAGTAAGCACTCCACCTCCTCGTTCCTCAGCTTGCTCCAGCCGAACATGTAGATGTAGTCTCCAGGACGGCCGACGAACTTCCCCTTGAAGAAGGCCACGTAGAAACAGGAAGAGTAGTAGTTGACAAACTGGAACAGGAACATTTTCACTGTCAGCTTGTTCTCGTACTCCAGGTGGGTCTTGGGGACCTCTGAGGAAAGCAACATTCACAACAAGGAGAGTCTACAATAAGCAATTGATTGTCTATTAGTAAATCAGCATTGATTCACTCAAGCAGTGCTGCGACTGTCTTTTAACGACGTCATTCCTATTGTCATTGTCAGGTTGCAAACTGGTTGTAAAAACACATTTTGGTATTGTCTTTTTAGCAACTAGAAATAAGTCTTTATCTGTTTGTAATCTGATTTAAAACAACAATCTTTCTCTCTACCCTGTTACCCATCCTACCTTCTCCCTATCTTACCCATCCTACCTTCTCCCTATCTTACCCATCCTACCTTCTCCCTATCTTACCCATCCTACCTTCTCCCTATCTTACCCATCCTACCTTCTCTCTATCTTACCCATCCTACCTTCTCCCTATCTTACCCATCCTACCTTCTCTCTATCTTACCCATCCTACCTTCTCCCTATCTTACCCATCCTACCTTCTCTCTATCTTACCCATCCTACCTTCTCCCTATCTTACCCATCCTACCTTCTCTCTATCTTACCCATCCTACCTTCTCCCTATCTTACCCATCCTACCTTCTCCCTATCTTACCCATCCTACCTTCTCCCCATCTTACCCATCCTACCTTCTCCCTATCTTACCCATCCTACCTTCTCCCCATCTTACCCATCCCACCTTCTCCCTATCTTACCCATCCTACCTTCTCCCCATCTTACCCATCCTACCTTCTCCCCATCTTACCCATCCTACCTTCTCCCCATCTTACCCATGTCAGTGATCCGGATGACTACTCTCTATCTTACCCATGTCAGTGATCCAGATGGCCACTCTCTCATACATCACATTGAGGATCATGATGATGACGAAGTTGATGCAGGACGCGGTGACAGAGGTGGCGAGCTGAGGGGTGATGAAGGAGCCCACCACGTGGATGTTGTTGGTGGGGCTGTCCTTCATGATGCTAGCAAATGCCGCGTACACAGCGAGACGGTACGCTATCACCCCGATGATACACGCTATGATCAGGGAGATCTGAGGGAGAGGAGGGGATTGGTGGAGAGAGGGCATAGGTGTGAGGGTGTACGTAAGGGACAGATACAATTCAGGAAGTCATGTGAAGTTGAAATTCAACTGAATTGACTGAATTTGAAATGGAAATGATGCCAAACCAAACAGTACATTGTTACACTAACTAGTAGAACAGAAACGGCTTCACACACAGACACAATCACCACCACATCAACACAGAATTAAATAGTAAATAATTAAAACAATAGCATCTAAAAAAAAACACTAAAGTATGGTGCACATGCTTATAAAAAAAAAAAACATGCACATTCAGCAACTAGTTCAGCCTATGACATTTATGCAATTACTCACACAGTTTTTGATCCATATGTATTGTAAAAGTATCTCTCAATACTATTTCCAAACATTTTCTACATTGTTCTGAGAAATATGGAAGATTTGTTGGTGTTGGTAAGGATAAGGATAAGGAGTGATGAGGATCATATGAAGAAGATACTGATGAAGAGGAAGGTGAGTTGAGTGAAGAAGAGACAGGAGGAGGGAGAGGAGGGGACAGGAGGAGGGAGAGGAGGAGAGGGAGGGAGAGGAGACAGGAGGAGGGAGAGGAGGAGAGGGAGGTAGAGGAGGAGACAATAGGAGGGAGAGAAGGAGACAGGAGGAGGGAGAGGAGGAGACAGAAGGAGGGAGAGGAGGAGACAGGAGGAGGAGAGGAGGAGACAGGAGGAGGGAGAGGAGGAGACAGGAGGAGGGAGAGGAGGAGACAGGAGGAGGGAGAGGAGGAGACAGGAGGAGGGAGAGGAGGAGACAGGAGGAGGGAGAGAAGGAGAGGGAGGGAGAGGAGGAGACAGGAGGAGGAGACAGGAGGAGACAGAAGGAGGGAGAGGAGACAGGAGGAGGGAGAGGAGGAGACAGAAGGAGGGAGAGGAGACAGGAGGAGGGAGAGGAGGAGAGGGAGAGGAGGAGACAGGAGGAGGGAGAGGAGGAGAGGGAGGGAGAGGAGACAGGAGGAGGGAGAGGAGGAGAGGGAGAGAAGGAGAGGGAGGGAGAGGAGGAGACAGGAGGAGGAGACAGGAGGAGACAGGAGGAGGGAGAGGAGGAGACAGAAGGAGGGAGAGGAGACAGGAGGAGGGAGAGGAGGAGAGGGAGAGGAGGAGACAGGAGGAGGGAGAGGAGACAGGAGGAGGGAGAGATGGAGACAGGAGGAGGGAGAGGAGGAGAGGGAGGGAGAGGAGACAGGAGGAGGGAGAGGAGACAGGAGGAGGGAGAGGAGAAAGGAGGAGGGATGGAGAGGAGGAGACAGGAGGAGGGAGAGGAGGAGACAAGAGGAGGGAGAGGAGGAGACAGGAGGAGGGAGAGGAGGAGACAGGAGGAGGGAGAGGAGGAGACAGGAGGAGGGAGAGGAGGAGACAGGAGGAGGGAGAGGAGGAGACAGGAGGAGGGAGAGGAGAAAGGAGGAGGGATGGAGAGGAGGAGACAGGAGGAGGGAGAGAAGGAGACAGGAGGAGGGAGAGGAGGAGACAGGAGGAGGTAGAGGAGGAGACAGGAGGAGGGAGAGGAGAAAGGAGGAGGGATGGAGAGGAGGAGACAGGAGGAGGGAGAGGAGGAGACAGGAGGAGGGAGAGGAGGAGACAGGAGGAGGGAGAGGAGGAGACAGGAGGAGGGAGAGGAGAAAGGAGGAGGGATGGAGAGGAGGAGACAGGAGGAGGGAGAGGAGGAGACAGGAGGAGGGAGAGGAGGAGACAGGAGGAGGGAGAGGAGGAGAGGGAGGTAGAGGAGGAGACAGGAGGAGGGAGAGGAGAAAGGAGGAGGGATGGAGAGGAGGAGACAGGAGGAGGGAGAGGAGGAGACAGGAGGAGGAGAGAGGAGAGACAGGAGGAGGGAGAGAAGTAGACGGAGGGAGAGGAGTAGAGGGAGGAGGAAGATGAGGAGAGGGAGGTTGAGGAATAAGATACAGAGTAGACTATAATGAATCAATGCTCACCCAGAATATGACGGTGGCTCCAGACAGGGATGTACGAGCACACTGGGATGTTACGGGTAAGTAAGGCTCCATCTCCTACAACACCGTAACCAAGCAAAGCAGGGACAACATGCACAGTCAGTCACCATGGTTACCAGACATGTCCTACCAGAGTTGGGTTCAATTCCATTTCATTCAGTAAACTGAAATTCTGATTCCAGTTTTTCCCTCATGGGAAGTTAATTGAAATGGAATGGACCCCAACCCTGTACCATAACTTCTGACCTGACCCCAGACCAGTCCACTGACCCACGGTAGCCCTTTCCTGGTGAATCCATGCTTTTATTAGCCAGGTCCCAGAGATAGTCAACGTCTATGGTTCTGGTCATAGTTGTGACCATGGCCATGGGATTTGGCTCTACAGCAGAACCAGATCTGGACCACCAGGCTATTAAACACCAACCCCGACTCTGTTTTAGCATTGGTAATTGATAACAGCAAGGCTTCCATGGTTCACCAGGTAAATCACTGCAGTCAGCTTCAGACATCTTCCATCCAGATGTGAGTAAGAAGCACAAGCCAGGCCTGCCAAACAACTCCTGCCAAACCCTCTCTCCACATCTCATCAAACTGGCATTCCACCTCCCTCTGTGCCAGTCTTACCCACAGCACCACGGTGGCCCAACACAGGAGCACTTTGCCCACCAGATCAGCTGCCGTCCTGTCAAGGACCCACTCCATCTCCTACAGTACGGTCACAGACAGGTGGAGGGTGAAGATGTGGAGGGTGAAGATATGGAGGGTGAAGATGTGGAGGGTGAAGATGTGGAGGGTGAAGAGGTGGAGGGTGAAAATGTGGAGGGTGAAGAGGTGGAGGGTGAAAATGTGGAGGGTGAAGAGGTGGAGGGTAGGGAGGTGGAGGGTGAAAATGTGGAGGGTGAAGAGGTGGAGGGTGAAAATGTGGAGGGTGAAGAGGTGGAGGGTGAAGATGTGGAGGGTGAAGATGTGGAGGGTGAAGATGTGGAGGGTGAAGATGTGGAGGGTGAAGAGGTGGAGGGTGAAGATGTGGAGGGTGAAAATGTGGAGGGTGAAGAGGTGGAGGGTGAAGATGTGGAGGGTGAAGATGTGGAGGGTGAAAATGTGGAGGGTGAAGAGGTGGAGGGTGAAGAGGTGGAGGGTGAAGAGGTGGAGGGTGAAAATGTGGAGGGTGAAAATGTGGAGGGTGAAGAGGTGGAGGGTGAAGAGGTGGAGGGTGAAGATGTGGAGAGTGAAGAGGTGTAGGGTGAAGAGGTGGAGGGTGATGATGTGGAGAGTGAAGATGTGGAGGGTGAAGAGGTGGAGGGTGATGATGTGGAGGGTGAAGAGGTGGAGGGGGAAGAGGTGGAGGGTGAAGATGTGGAGGGTGAAGATGTGGAGGGTGAAGATGTGGAGGGTGAAGTGGTGGAGGGTGAAAATGTGGAGGGTGAAAATGTGGAGGGTGAAGAGGTGGAGGGTGAAAATGTGGAGGGTGAAGAGGTGGAGGGTGAAGAGGTGGAGGGTGAAAATGTGGAGGGTGAAAATGTGGAGGGTGAAGAGGTGGAGGGTGAAGATGTGGAGGGTGAAGATGTGGAGGGTGAAGAGGTGGAGGGTGAAGATGTGGAGGGTGAAGATGTGGAGGGTGGAGATGTGGAGGGTGAAGATGTGGAGGGTGAAGAGGTGGAGGGTGAAGATGTGGAGGGTGAAAATGTGGAGGGTGAAGATGTGGAGGGTGAAGAGGTGGAGGGTGAAGAGGTGGAGGGTGAAGATGTGGAGGGTGAAGAGGTGGAGGGTGAAGAGGTGGAGGGTGAAGATGTGGAGAGTGAAGAGGTGTAGGGTGAAGAGGTGGAGGGTGATGATGTGGAGGGTGAAGAGGTGGAGGGTGAAGAGGTGTAGGGTGAAGATGTGGAGGGTGAAGAGATGGGAGGGTGAAGATGTGGAGGGTGAAGATGTGGAGGGTGAAGAGATGGGAGGGTGAAGATGTGGAGGGTGAAGAGGTGGAGGGTGAAAATGTGGAGGGTGAAGAGGTGGAGGGTGAAGAGGTGGAGGGTGAAGATGTGGAGAGTGAAGAGGTGGAGGGTGAAGAGGTGGAGGGTGATGATGTGGAGGGTGAAGAGGTGGAGGGTGAAGAGGTGTAGGGTGAAAATGTGGAGGGTGAAGAGATGGGAGGGTGAAGATGTGGAGGGTGAAGAGGTGGAGGGTGAAAATGTGGAGGGTGAAGAGGTGGAGGGTGAAGAGGTGGAGGGTGAAGAGGTGGAGGGTGAAAATGTGAAGGGTGAAGAGGTGGAGGGTGAAGAGGTGGAGGGTGAAGAGGTGGAGGGTGAAGAGGTGGAGGGTGATGATGTGGAGGGTGAAGAGGTGGAGGGTGAAGAGATGGGAGGGTGAAGATGTGGAGGGTGAAGAGGTGGAGGGTGAAAATGTGGAGGGTGAAGAGGTGGAGGGTGAAGAGGTGGAGGGTGAAGAGGTGGAGGGTGAAAAGGTGGAGGGTGAAAAGGTGGAGGGTGAAGATGTGGAGAGTGAAGAGGTGGAGGGTGAAAATGTGGAGGTGAGAATGTGGAGGGTGAAGAGGTGGAGGGTGAAGTTGTGGAGGGTGAAGAGATGGAGGGTAAAGATGTGGAGGGTGAAGAGATGGAGGGTGAAGATGTGGAGGGTGAAAAGGTAGAGGGTGAAGGTGTGGAGGATGTAGATGTGGAGGGTGAAGAGGTGTAGGGTGAAGAGGTGGAGGGTGAAGATGTGGAGGGTGAAGAGATGGAGGGTGAAGATGTGGAGGGTGAAGAGGTAGAGGGTGAAGGTGTGGAGGGTGAAGAGGTGTAGGGTGAAGAGGTGGAGGGTGAAAATGTGGAGGGTGAAGAGGTGGAGGGTGAAGATGTGGAGGGTGAAGATGTGGAGGGTGAAGATGTGGAGGGTGAAGATATGGAGGGTGAGGATGTGGAGAGTGAAGAGGTGGAGGGTGAAAATTTGGAGGGTGAGAATGTGGAGGGTGAAGAGGTGGAGGGTGAAGTTGTGGAGGGTGAAGAGGTGTAGGGTGAAGAGGTGGAGGGTGAAGATGTGGAGGGTGAAGATGTGGAGGGTGAAGAGGTAGAGGGTGAAGGTGTGGAGGGTGAAGATGTGGAGGGTGAAGAGGCGGAGGGTGAAGAGGTGGAGGGTGAAGAGGTGGAGGGTGAAAATGTGGAGGGTGAAGAGGTGGAGGGTTAAGATGTGGAGGGTGAAGAGATGGAGGGTGAAAATGTGGAGGGTGAAGAGGTAGAGGGTGAAGAGGTGGAGGGTGAAGATGTGGAGGGTGAAGAGGTGGAGGGTGAAGATGTGGAGAGTGAAGAGGTGTAGGGTGAAGAGGTGGAGGGTGATGATGTGGAGAGTGAAGAGGTGTAGGGTGAAGAGGTGGAGGGTGATGATGTGGAGAGTGAAGAGGTGTAGGGTGAAGAGGTGGAGGGTGATGATGTGGAGGGTGAAGAGGTGGAGGGTGAAGAGGTGTAGGGTGAAGATGTGGAGGGTGAAGAGATGGGAGGGTGAAGATGTGGAGGGTGAAGAGGTGGAGGGTGAAAATGTGGAGGGTGAAGAGGTGGAGGGTGAAGATGTGGAGAGTGAAGAGGTGTAGGGTGAAGAGGTGGAGGGTGATGATGTGGAGGGTGAAGAGGTGGAGGGTGAAGAGGTGTAGGGTGAAGATGTGGAGGGTGAAGAGATGGGAGGGTGAAGAGATGGGAGGGTGAAGATGTGGAGGGTGAAGAGGTGGAGGGTGAAAATGTGGAGGGTGAAGAGGTGGAGGGTGAAGAGGTGGAGGGTGAAGAGGTGGAGGGTCAAAATGTGGAGGGTGAAGATGTGGAGGGTGAAGAGGTGGAGGGTGAAGAGGTGGAGGGTGAAGAGGTGGAGAGTGAAGAGGTGGAGGGTGAAGAGGTGGAGGGTGATGATGTGGAGGGTGAAGAGGTGGAGGGTGAAGAGATGGGAGGGTGAAGATGTGGAGGGTGAAGAGGTGGAGGGTGAAAATGTGGAGGGTGAAGAGGTGGAGGGTGAAGAGGTGGAGGGTGAAAATGTGGAGGGTGAAGATGTGTAGGGTGAAGATGTGGAGAGTGAAGAGGTGGAGGGTGAAAATGTGGAGGTGAGAATGTGGAGGGTGAAGAGGTGGAGGGTGAAGTTGTGGAGGGTGAAGAGATGGAGGGTGAAGATGTGGAGGGTGAAGAGATGGAGGGTGAAGATGTGAAGGGTGAAAAGGTAGAGGGTGAAGGTGTGGAGGGTGTAGATGTGGAGGGTGAAGAGGTGTAGGGTGAAGAGGTGGAGGGTGAAGATGTGGAGGGTGAAGAGATGGAGGGTGAAGATGTGGAGGGTGAAGAGGTAGAGGGTGAAGGTGTGGAGGGTGAAGATGTGGAGGGTGAAGAGGTGTAGGGTGAAGAGGTGGAAGGTGAAAATGTGGAGGGTGAAGAGGTGGAGGGTGAAGATGTGGAGGGTGAAGATGTGGAGGGTGAAGATGTGGAGGGTGAATATATGGAGGGTGAGGATGTGGAGAGTGAAGAGGTGGAGGGTGAAAATGTGGAGGGTGAGAATGTGGAGGGTGAAGAGGTGGAGGGTGAAGTTGTGGAGGGTGAAGAGGTGTAGGGTGAAGAGGTGGAGGGTGAAGATGTGGAGGGTGAAGAGATGGAGGGTGAAGAGATGGAGGGTGAAGAGGTAGAGGGTGAAGGTGTGGAGGGTGAAGATGTGGAGGGTGAAGAGGTGGAGGGTGAAGAGGTGGAGGGTGAAGATGTGGAGGGTGAAAATGTGGAGGGTGAAGAGGTGGAGGGTGAAGAGGTGGAGGGTGAAGAGGTGGAGGGTGAAGAGATGCAGGGTGAAAATGTGGAGGGTGAAGAGGTAGAGGGTGAAGGTGTGGAGGGTGAAGAGGTGGAGGGTGAAGAGGTGGAGGGTGAAAATGTGGAGGGTGAAAAGGTGGAGGGTGAAGATGTGGAGGGTGAAGAGGTGGAGGGTGAAGATGTGGAGGGTGAAGGTGTGGAGGGTGAAGATGTGGAGGGTGAAGAGGTGGAGGGTGAAGATGTGGAGGGTGAAGAGGTGGAGGGTGAAGAGGTGGAGGGTGAAGAGGTGGAGGGTGAAGATGTGGAGGGTGAAGAGGTGGAGGGTGAAGGTGTGGAGGGTGAAGATGTGGAGGGTGAAGAGGTGTAGGGTGAAGATGTGGAGGGTGAAGGTGTGGAGGGTGAAGAGGTGGAGGGTGAAGGTGTGGAGGGTGAGGATGTGGAGGGTGAAGAGGTGGAGGGTGAAGGTGTGGAGGGTGAAGAGGTGTAGGGTGAAGGTGTGGAGGGTGAAGGTGTGGAGGGTGAAGAGGTGGAGGGTGAAGGTGTGGAGGGTGAAGTAACAGCCCTCTTTATCCATGTCCTACTTGTCTTTTAACAGTTTGTCTAAGCCTCTAAGTTACTCAACTTGATGAACAACTAAGCTTCATTAGCAATGTTGTTAGTAGCTAAATCCAGACCAACATATGTATCTGCAATATACCGTAGTGCAATAGAAAAACACATTGTATTATTGTATAGCGTTCAACAATGTAACGCACAGAAACAGTATGGTAACACAAGCACCTGTGTGATGCGGTTGAGGCGTCGGATGGTACACTTGATCTCGTACTCCGGCCCTAACCATAACCCCTAACTCTAACCATAACCCCTAACCTCTAACCATAACCCCTAACATCTAACCATAACCCCTAACCATAACCCCTAACTCTAACCATAACCCCTAACCTCTAACCATAACCCCTAACATCTAACCATAACCCCTAACCATAACCCCTAACATCTAACCATAACCCCTAACCATAACCCCTAACTCTAACCATAACCCCTAACCTCTAACCATAACCCGTAACCTCTAACCATAACCCCTAAATCGAACCCTAACCCTAACCTCTAACCATAACCCCTAACTTTAACCATAACCCCTGACCTCTAACCATAATCCCTGACCTCTAACCATAACCCCTAACATCTAACCATAACCCCTAACCTCTAACCATAACCCCTAACATCTAACCATAACCCCTAACATCTAACCATAACCCCTAACATCTAACCATAACCCCTAACCTCTAACCATAACCCCTAACATCTAACCATAACCCCTAACATCTAACCATAACCCCTAACATCTAACCATAACCCCTAACCTCTAACCATAACCCCTAAATCTAACCCTAACCCCTAACCTCTAACCATAACCCCTAACCTCTAACCATAACCCATAAATCTAACCATAACCCCTAACCTCTAACCATAACCCCTAAATCTAACCCTAACCCCTAACCTCTAACCATAACCCCTAACCTCTAACCATAACCCCTAACCTCTAACCATAACCCATAAATCTAACCCTAACCCCTAACCTCTAACCATAACCCATACATCTAACCATAACCCCTAACCTCTAACCATAACCCCTAACTATAACCATAACCCCTAACCTCTAACCATAACCCCTGACCCCTAACCATAACCCCTAACCTCTAACCATAACCCCTAAATCTAACCATAACCCCTAACCTCTAACCATAACCCCTAACCTCTAACCATAACCCCTAAATCTAACCATAACCCCTAACCTCTAACCATAACCCCTAACCTCTAACCATAACCCCTAACCTCTAACCATAACCCCTAAATCTAACCATAACACCTAACCTCTAACCATTACCCCTAACCTCTAGCCATAACCTCTAACCCTAACCCCTAACCATAACCCCTAACCTCTAGCCATAACCCATAAATCTAACCATAACCCCTAACCTCTAACCATAACCTCTAACCTCTAACCATAACCCCTAACCTCTAGCCATAACCCCTAACCTCTAGCCATAACCCCTAACATCTAACCATAACCCCTAACCTCTAGCCATAACCCCTAACCTCTAACCATAACCCCTAACCTCTAGCCATAACCCCTAACCATAACCTCTAACCTCTAACCATAACCCCTAACCTC
>NC_140008.1:2845935-2863435 GCF_964263955.1 Coregonus lavaretus
CCACGATATAGGCTATTGTCTCTGCCATCTCGCCAGCTAACTACCAGCCAACATAGAAAAAGGGAAATAATATGGTAAAAGTACTTGTTTTAAAAAGTAACTGACTACGTAAATTGAAAAACGAACGCGTTAGTTTACTCGTTACCACCAAAAAATGATTCGGAGTACTCTTAACGCCCCAACACTGGTGATTTTAAAATCAAAGAGTATTATAGCTACAGCCATGCAAGCAGCCATGTTTCCCAGCTCCCTGTTTCCCCCATGTTGTTAGTCAGAATGGCTCCGTTACTGTAGTCTGCATCTAGTAGGCTGCGTTTACACAGGCAGCACAATTCTGATATTTATTTTCTCACTAATTGGTCTTTTCACCAATCAGATCAGCTCTGAAAACAATCTGATGTGAAAAGATCTGATGTGATTGGTCAAAACACCAATTAGTGTAAAAAAGATCAGAATCGGGCTGCCTGTGTAAACGCAGCCTTAGTGTGTTATTGTGGATGGAAGTGAATGGTGGTTGATTGAAGATGAGATCTGAAATCCATAGACCACATATGGACGGATCTGGCACCGCTTCATATGTCACACTAAATGTAGTATCTCCTTGTATTTAATGATGATGATGATGAATTCGATTTATACATTCTACTAACTGACGTACTCAAAGCACTATTTTCTGTGAGGATTCTTCTCCACTCAACCAGCAGACAGAGTCCTTACAGATCTCCTGCCGTTCAGGGTAGTTTATAGAGAATTTCCTAAAGACCAACCCAGGCCCCAGCCCAATCTGAACAGGGTCCTGTTCATTAGGCACCAAACGGAACAAAACAGACTCAAAATGGGAATCGTCCGATCTGGACTTTGTCCAATAACAAAACGCTCATTTAAATTTCCTGTTGAAAATTTGTTTAAAAGAAAAAATTCCGTTGTGTGCCCTAATGAACAGGAGCCAAAATCAAATCGGAGGGCGGAGGGCGGGGGACGGGTGCTAGAGACACTCGGACAGCACTTCGTGTCGGGATATGCCGGGGTTGGAGAGGCAGTCGTCGTTCCTCTGGCTTAGCTGAATCTTCAGATTCTCCACCTGAGGTTAATGAAACAAAGACCCAGAAAAACAGGGGATGAATGTATCCGTTTTGAATGATGTGTGTATTACATCGGCTACTTGGTTAAATAAAGGAAACTACATACATACGTGTGTTATTAAGTGCATGTTGAATGTTTCATGAGGATAAATACCTCGTAATTGTGGAGGTACTCCTGGATGAGGTAGCGTTCCCGTTTGACCCTGGCCTTCACTCCTGCAGGAACGTCAGGAATCATCCATGCCACAAAGAACTTCACCATGAACACCACGTGCTGGGAGACAAGAGAAGACCAATCAATCAAATAATCAGGAAGTGAAGAGATGGAACCCAAACGTAACCTCTGGCTCACATTTACATTATTTAGCAGACGCTCTTATCCAGAGCAACTTACAGTTAGTGAGTACATACATTATTATGATTATTTAATTTTTTTCATGGCCCCCCGTGGGAATCGAACCCACAACCCTGGCGTTGCAAACGCCATGCTCTACTGAGCTACATCCCTGCCATGCCATTCCCTCCCCTACCCTGGACGACGCTGGGCCAATTGTGCGCCGCCCCATGGGTCTCCCAGTCGCGGCCGGATACGACAGAGCCTGGATTCGAACCAAGATCTCTAGTGGCACAGCTAGCACTGCGATGCAGTGCCTTAGACCACTGCGCCACTGGGGAAAGCTCACATTTGGAATATAGTAGCAACACAAATGTAACCTCTGGCTCACACTGGAAATACAGATAATATCCCCAATGAAGGCCAGCTTGGCAGCCAGGATGTATCTGTTCTACTTCCATGATAATGATGAAGGCCAGCTTGGCAGCCAGGATGTATCTGTCCTACTTCCATGATAATGATGAAGGCCAGCTTGGCAGCCAGGATGTATCTGTCCTACTTCCATGATAATGATAAAGGACAGCTTGGCAGCCAGGATGTATCTGTTCTACTTCCATGATAATGATGAAGGCCAGCTTGGCAGCCAGGATGTATCTGTCCTACCTCCATGATAATGATGAAGGCCAGCTTGGCAGCCAGGATGTATCTGTCCTACTTCCATGATAATGATGAAGGCCAGCTTGGCAGCCAGGATGTATCTGTCCTACCTCCATGATAATGATGAAGGCCAGCTTGGCAGCCAGGATGTGCCAGAACTGCATGGTGTGGGTGTACTGCTTCTCATGGCCTGGAGGGTAGCGGTAGTCACGATACCTAGAGGACAGGGAAACAGGAGTGGTTATAAACACACACGCTGCTTCTCATGGGCCGGGGGTTAGCGGTAGTTACGGTACCTACACGAAAAACACATTTAAACATAATCCCCCTCCAATCCACACACCCCTATGCCAGAGCTCTGAACCATGCAGGGCTCTCCCCATCAGCGGTAAATACTACTACTACTACTGCTACTACTACTGCTACTGCTACTGCTACTACTACTACTGCTACTACTACTACTGCTACTACTACTACTACTGCTACTACTGTTACTACTACTACTGCTACTACTACTAATACTACTACTGCTACTACTAACTACTACTAATACTACTACTGCTACTACTAACTACTACTACTACTGCTGCTACTACTACTAACTACTACTACTACTGCTACTACTCCTACTACTACTACTACTACTACTGCTACTGCTACTGCTGCTACTACTACTACTACTGCTACTGCTACTACTAACTACTACTACTACTGCTGCTACTACTACTAACTACTACTACTACTGCTACTACTCCTACTCCTACTCCTACTACTACTACTACTACTACTGCTACTGCTACTGCTGCTGCTACTACTAACTACTAGTACTACTACTGCTGCTACTACTACTACTACTACTACTGCTACTATTACTACTACTACTACTAACTACTACTACTACTACTACTACTAGTACTAACTACTACTTCTACTACTACTTCTACTACTACTACTACTACTGCTACTACTACTACTACTGCTACTACTACTACTACTGCTGCTACTACTACTACTGCTACTACTACTACTACTTCTACTACTACTTTTACTACTACTTTTACTACTACTACTGCTACTAACTACTACTACTATTACTACTAACTACTACTACTACTACTACTGGTACTACTACTACTGGTACTAACTACTGCTGCTGCTACTACTACTACTACTATTACTACTACTACTACTACTACTACTACTACTGCTACTACTACTACTACTACTACTGTGTCAGGGCGTGTGTAGGTGTGGTGTAGGAAATCAGATGCAGGACGCAGACGGTAGGTTCCAAAAGCTGTATTCCGACCCAAACACAGGCAACAGGGCAACAAAGCCCAACAGCTAAACTACGCCCAAGGCGTGTAGGCAAAATGCGCACAAACAGGTGCGACAAAATATGTAGTGCACGAAACAAGTGCAAACGAGCTCCAGCGCAGTGGAGAGAAATATGCTCAACCGAGCAAACACAACACTGACGAAAACAATCACACACAACACAAGACAAACACAACGAGAAACTTATAGGACACTAATCACGTAAAACAGAAACAGGTGTGACACAAACAGACAAAAGCAAACGAACATGAAAACATAAATCGGTGGCAGCTAGAATTCCGGAGACGACGAACGCCGAAGCCTGCCCGAACAAGGGAGAGAGGCAGCCTCGGCCGAAACCGTGACAGTACCCCCCCCTTGACGCGCGGCTCCAGACGCGCGCCGACTCCGGCCTTGGGGACGACCCGGAGGCCGCGGCGCAGGGCGCGTCGGATACCCCCGATGGAATTCCGTCAGGAGCGACGGGTCCAAGATGTCTCTCCTCGGCACCCAGCACCGCTCCTCCGGACCGTACCCCTCCCACTCCACTAGATACTGAAGACCCCCTCTCCGACGTCTAGAATCCAAGATGGATCTCACGGTGTACGCCGGTGCCCCCTCGATGTCCAACGGGGGCGGGGGGGTCTCCAAGATCTCATGTTCTTGGAGCGGGCCTGCTACCACCGGCCTGAGAAGGGACACATGGAACGAGGGGTTAATACATTTATACTCCACTGGCAACTGTAATCTATAACAAACCTCGTTCAACCTTCTCAGGACTTTAAATGGCCCTACAAACCGCCGACCCAGTTTCCGACAGGGCAGGCGGAGGGGCAGGTTTCTGGCAGAGAGCCAGACTCGATCTCCAGGTGCGTACACAGGCCCCTCACTGCGGTGTAGGTCGGCGCTCGTCTTCTGTCGACGTATGGCACGCTGCAGATGGACGTGTGCAGCGTTCCACGTCTCCTCCGAGCGCCGCACCCACTCATCCACAGCGGGGGCCTCGATCTGGCTCTCATGCCATGGTGCCAGAACCGGCTGGTACCCTAAAACACACTGAAAAGGGGTTAGTTGGGTGGAGGAGTGGCGAAGAGAGTTCTGTGCCATCTCAGCCCAGGGCACATATCTCGCCCACTCCTCCGGCCGGTCCCGGCAGTATGTTCTGAGAAACCTGCCCACATCCTGGTTTACGCGTTCCACCTGCCCATTACTCTCCGGGTGGTAACCCGAGGTGAGACTCACCGAGACCCCCAACCGCTCCATAAAAGCTCTCCAGACTCTGGAGGTGAATTGGGGACCCCGGTCAGCCACAATGTCCTCGGGCACCCCGTAGTGCCGGAACACATGAGTGAATAGTGCTTCGGCGGTTTGTAGGGCAGTAGGAAGACCCGGCATGGGGAGCAAACGACAGGCCTTAGAGAACCGATCCACAACGACCAGGAGTGTAGTATTCCCTTGAGAGAGGGGAAGGTCAGTTATAAAATCCACCGAGAGGTGGGACCATGGTCGTTGTGGAACGGGCAGGGGTAGTAACTTACCCCTAGGCAGATGTCTAGGCGCCTTACACTGGGCGCACACCGAGCAGGAGGAAACATAAACCCTCACATCCCTGGCCAACGTAGGCCACCAATATTTGGCACTAAGACAGTGCACTGTCCGGCCGATACCCGGATGTCCAGAGGAGGGTGACGTGTGAGCCCAATAGATCAATCGATCCCGACACTCGAGCGGAACATACCTCCGACCCTCCGGGCATTGTGGTGGACTAGGGTCGGTGCGTAATGCCCGCTCGAGCTCAGAATCGAGCTCCCACACCACCGGTGCCACTAGACACGACTCCGGCAGTATGGGAGTGGGCTCCACGGACCTCTCCTCCCCGTCATACCGCCGAGACAGTGCATCTGCCTTACCGTTTTGTGACCCAGGGATGTAGGTGATCTTAAAAGAGAAACGGGTCAAAAACATACTCCATCTAGCCTGTCGAGGGTTCAGCCTCCTCGCTGCCCGGATGTACTCCAGGTTACGGTGGTCCGTCAAAATGAGGAAAGGGTGTTGAGCCCCCTCAAGCCAGTGCCTCCACACCTTAAGGGCTTGGACCACAGCTAACAGCTCCCTGTCCCCTACGTCATAATTTCGCTCCGCCGGGCTGAGCTTCTTGGAATAGAAGGCAACGGGGCGGAGTTTAGGTGGCGCGCCTGACCGTTGGGACAGCACGGCGCCAATACCGGCTTCAGACGCGTCCACCTCTACCTGAAATGGTAAAGAGGGATCCGGATGCGCCAGCACCGGAGCCGAGGTGAACAGGTCCTTCAGCTTCTTAAAAGCCCTGTCCGCCTCGACTGACCACTGCAGACGCACCGGGCCCCCCTTTAAGAGAGACGTGATGGGAGCTGCCACCTGCCCAAAACCCCGGATAAACCTCCGGTAGTAATTCGCAAACCCCAAAAACTGCTGCACCTCTTTCACAGTGGTTGGTGTTTGCCAATTACTCACGGCTGACACTCGGTCTACCTCCATCTTCACCCCTGACGCAGACAACTGATACCCCAAGAAGGAAATCGACTCCTGGAAAAACAGACACTTCTCTGCCTTCACATACAGGTCGTGCTCCACCAGCCTCCGCAACACTCTGCGCACCAGGGCCACATGCTCGACACGGGTAGGTGAGTACACGAGGATGTCATCTATGTACACCACCACTCCCTGTCCCTGCATGTCCCTGAAGATCTCATCCACGAATGATTGGAAAACTGACGGAGCATTCATCAACCCGTATGGCATGACGAGATACTCGTAATGGCCCGAGGTGGTACTAAAGGCTGTTTTCCATTCATCATCCTTCCTGATGCGCACCAAGTTGTACGCGCTCCTGAGATCTAATTTCGTGAAGAAACGCGCCCCATGCAACGACTCAGTCATGGTCGCAATCAGCGGGAGTGGATAACTATACTTCACCGTAATCTGATTGAGACCACGGTAGTCGATGCACGGACGCAACCCCCCATCCTTCTTCTTCACGAAAAAGAAACTCGAGGACGCGGGGGAAGTGGACGGCCGTATGTATCCTTGTCTCAGTGATTCGTCTATGTAAACCTCCATAGCTTTCTTCTCCTCCTGAGACAGAGGATACACATGACTCCGTGGGAGCGCAGCTCCTGCCTGAAGGTCTATCGCACAATCCCCCTGCCTATGGGGTGGCAATCGCGTCGCCCTCGCCTTACTAAACGCGATAGCCAGATCCCCATACTCAGGTGGAATGTGCAATGCGGGCACCTGGTTTGGACTTTCCACCGAGGTAGCCCCTAAGGAAACGCCCAAACATCTACCCACACACTGAGCAGACCACTCCTTCAGAGCCCTCTCCTGCCACGAAATAACGGGGTTATGGGTACTTAACCAGGGCATGCCCAGCACCACCGGATACGCAGGAGAGTCAATCAGAAACAGTTGTATTATCTCCTGATGACTCCCCTGCGCACACATCCTAAGTGGCGCCGTGACCTCCCTGATTAAGCCCGTACCCAACGGACGACTATCTAGGGCGTGAACGGGAAAAGGAACTTCCACAGGGAGAAGGGGAAACCCTAACTCTAAACAAAACTTCTTATCAATGAAATTCCCAGCCGCGCCTGAATCTACCAGCGCCTTACACTGGGAATGAGGTGCCACCTGCGGAAAACACACAGGCATACAAAAATGGGCAACAGTGAGCTCTGGGTGAGTGGGGCGCCTACTCACCTGGAGGGAATCCCCAGTGCGGGACCTGTCGTCACCTCCCCGAGGAGGCCATCCCCAGCACCTAGCCGCGGTGTGTCCTCCCCGACCACAGTTGGTGCAGTGGATGGACCCCCCACTCTGCCGACTCCTCCTACCTCTAGCGCCAGCGCCCCCGAGCTCCATAGGACACGGCTCGGGTGCGCTGGAGGATGGAATGGACGGACCCCCCTCAGGACGTCCGCGGGTAGCCAATAGGTTATCCAACCTAATTGACATGTCGACCAGCTGGTCGAAAGTGAGACTGGCGTCCCGACAGGCCAGCTCCCGACGGACGTCCTCTCTGAGGCTACATCGGTAGAGATCGATGAGGGCCCGATCATTCCACCCTGCATCTGCCGCTAGAGTACGGAATTCGAGTGCGAATTCCTGGGCACTCCTCCTCCCCTGCCTAAGGAAGACCAGACGCTCCCCCGCCGCTTTCCCCTCCGGGGGATGGTCGAACACCGCCCTAAAGCGGCGGGAGAACTCGGTGTAGGTAATGGTCGTGGCGTCGATCTTCCTCCACTCCGCGTTGGCCCACTCCAACGCTTTACCGGCCAGGCAGGAGATTAGGGCGGACACGCTCTCAAGCCCTGAAGGTGCCGGATGGACTGTGGCCAGGTACAGCTCGACCTGGAGCAAGAACCCCTGACACCCAGCCGCTGTCCCGTCGTAAGCCCTCGGGAGAGATAGACGGACTCCTCGATGTTCCGGTGCTGGAACGGGCGGGCTGGCCGATGGTGCTGGCTGGGCGGGCGGTGGTGGAGGCGAACCCCAGCCTCGGAGTGTGGAAATAACCTCCTGCAGGGCGTTCCCCATCTGCAGGAGTTGCTCCTGCTGATCCCGAACCTGGGCTTCCAGTCTTGTCTGGGCTGCTTCTGCTCCTGCTGATTCCATGGGTGGGTGTGTGATTCTGTCAGGGCGTGTGTAGGTGTGGTGTAGGAAATCAGATGCAGGACGCAGACGGTAGGTTCCAAAAGCTGTATTCCGACCCAAACACAGGCAACAGGGCAACAAAGCCCAACAGCTAAACTACGCCCAAGGCGTGTAGGCAAAATGCGCACAAACAGGTGCGACAAAATATGTAGTGCACGAAACAAGTGCAAACGAGCTCCAGCGCAGTGGAGAGAAATATGCTCAACCGAGCAAACACAACACTGACGAAAACAATCACACACAACACAAGACAAACACAACGAGAAACTTATAGGACACTAATCACGTAAAACAGAAACAGGTGTGACACAAACAGACAAAAGCAAACGAACATGAAAACATAAATCGGTGGCAGCTAGAATTCCGGAGACGACGAACGCCGAAGCCTGCCCGAACAAGGGAGAGAGGCAGCCTCGGCCGAAACCGTGACATACTGCTAATACTATTACTGCTGCTACTACTACTACTATTACTACCAACTACTACTGCTACTACTATTACTGCTGCTACTACTACTACTACTACTGCTACTGCTACTAATATTACTACTACTACTAACTACTACTACTACTACTACTAACTACTACTGCTACTAATATTACTACTAACTACTACTGCTGCTACTACTACTGCTGCTACAACATGTTACTACTGCTACTACTACAACTAGAACTACTACTACTACTACTACTGCTACTACTATTACTACTACTACTACTACTGCTGCTGCTACTACCTACTTCTACTACTCCTACTGCTACTACTACTAATACTATTACTAATACTACTACTACTACTACTATTATTACTACTACTACTATTCACACTACTACTGCTACTACTACTACTACTACTAATACAACTACTACTACTGCTACTACTGCTAGCACTGGTACTAATACTACTACTACAACTACTACTACTACTACTACTACTACTACTATTACTACTACAGGAGATGGCAGCCGTTTTACGCCCCCCTAACCAATTGTACTATTATGTGTGTTTTTTCGCGTTATTTGTAATTTATTCTGTACATAATGTTTCTGCCACCGTCTCTTATGACCAAAAAGAGCTTCTGGATATCAGGACAGCGATTACTCACGTCGTATTGGACGAAGATTTTTTCTTCAACGAGTCGGACGCGAAGGATATGCTACAGACACCCGACAAGGCCCAAATCCCCGTCATTCACATGAGAAAGAGACTGAGATATGGTGGACGTAGGTCGGGGTACCTTGTAAGGATCCGACGGCGAGCGAGTAATCTGCCTCTACCATCAGTCCTATTAGCCAACGTACAATCATTGGAAAACAAAATAGACAACCTACGATCACGGATATCCTACCAACGGGACATTAAAAACTGTAATATCTTATGTTTCACCGAGTCGTGGCTGAACGACGACATGGATAACATACAGCTAGTGGGCTATACGCTACATCGGCAGGATAGAACGGCTGACTCCGGTAAGACAAGGGGTGGCGGTCTGTGTATATTTGTAAACAACAGCTGGTGTACAAAATCTAATATTAAGGAAGTCTCAAGGTTTTGCTCGCCTGAGGTAGTATCTCATGATAAGCTGTAGACCACACTATTGACCAAGATACTATTTTTCATAGCTGTCTATTTACCACCACAAACCGATGCTGGCACTAAGATTGCACTCAATGAGCTGTATAAGGCCATAAGCAAACAGGAAAACGCTCATCCAGAGGCAGCGCTCCTAGTGGCCGGGGACTTTAATGCAGGGAAACTTAAATCCGTTCTACCTCATTTCTACCAGCATGTTAAATGTGCAACCAGAGGGAAAAAAACTCTAGAACACCTTTACTCCACACACAGAGACGCATACAAAGCTCTCTCTCGCCCTCCATTTGGCAAATCTGAGCATAACTCTATCCTCCTGATTCCTGCTTATAAGCAAAAACTAAAGCAGGAAGCACCAGTGACTTGGTTAATAAGGAAGTGGTCATATGACGCAGATGCTAAGCTACAGGACTGTTTTGCTAGCACAGACTAGAATATGTTCCGGGATTCTTCCGATGGCATTGAGGAGTACACCACATCAGACAATGGCTTTATCAATAAGTGCATCGATGACGTCGTCCCCACAGTGACCGTACGTACATACCCCAACCAGAAGCCATGGATTACAGGCAACATCCGCACTGAGCTAAAGGGTAGAGCTGCCGCTTTCAAGGAGCGGGACTCTAACCCGGACGCTTATAAGAAATCCCGCTATGCCCTCCGACGAACCATCAAACAGGCAAAGCGTCAATACAGGACTAAGATTGAATCGTACTACACCGGCTCCGACGCTCGTCGGATGTGGCAGGGTTTGCAAACTATTACAGACTACAATGGGAAGCATAGCCGCGAGCTGCCCAGTGACACAAGCCTACCAGACAAGCTAAATCACTTCTGCGCTCGCTTCGAGGCAGCAACACTGAAGCATGCATGAGAGCATCAACTGTTCCGGATGACTATGTGATCACGCTCTCTGTAGCCGATGTGAGTAAAACTTTTAAGTAGGTCGATATTCACAAGGCCGCAGGGCCAGACGGATTACCAGGACGCGTACTCCGAGCATGCGCTGACCAACTAGCAAGTGTTTTCTATTATTTACTTCACTTCTTTCTTAAAACTGCATTGTTGGTTAAGGGCTTGTAAGTAAGCATTTCACTGTTGTATTCGGCGCACGTGGCAAATAAAATGTGATTTGATTTGAACTACTACTATTACTACTGCTGCTGCTGCCACACACACACACACACACACACACACACACACACACACACACACACACACACACACACACACACACACACACACACACACACAGAAACACACACACACACACACACACAGAAACACACAGAAACACACACACACACACACAGAAACACACAGACACACACACAGACACACACACACACACAGACACACACACAGACACACACACACACACACACACACACAACGACACACAGACACACACACACACAGACACAGACACAGACACAGACACAGACACACACACACACACACACACACACACAGACACACACACACACACACACACACACACACACACACACACACAAACACACACACACAGACACACAGACACACACACACAGAAACACACACACACACACAGAAACACACACACACACAGACACACACACAGATACACACACACACAGAAACACACAGACACACACACACAGACACACACACACAGACACACACAGACACACACACACACAGACACACACACACACACACACAGACACACACAGACACACACACACAGACACAGACACAGACACACACACACACACACACACACACACACACACACACACACACACACACACACACACACACACACAGACACAGACACACACACACAGACACACACACACACACACACACACAGACACACACACACACAGACACAGACACACAGACACACACACACACACAGAAACACACACACACACACAGAAACACACACACACACACACACAGACACACACACACCCAGAAACACACAGACACACACACAGACACACACACACACACAGACACACACACACACACACAGACACAGACACATACAGACACAGACACACACATACAGACACAGACACACACACAGACACACACAGACACACACACACACACACATACACACACACACACACAGACACAGACACACACACATACAGACACAGACACACACACAGACACACACAGACACAGACACAGACACACACAGGTCACAGACACACACACACACAGACACACCGACACAGACACACACACACACACACCGACACAGACACACACACATACAGACACAGACACACACACAGACACACACAGACACAGACACAGACACACACAGGTCACAGACACACACACACACAGACACACCGACACAGACACACACACACACACCGACACAGACACACACACAGACACAGACACACACACACACACACACACACACACAGACAGACAGACAGACACACAGACACACAGACAGACACACAGACACACAGACACAGACACAGACCTACCTGCAGGTGGTGATGACAGAGCTGTTGAACCATTCAGGGCTCTCTCCATCATCAGGCCGGTTGTCGTCAGAGAACCCAGAGATGTTGAACACCGACAGGCTATTGTTGATGTAGCCCTTCATAGAGAGATCGTTGCCAGGGCTGTAGGCATACATGTACACCAGCCGGGGAATCATGTCTGATGTGAAGGCTACGATGAACGCCTGAGGGGTGGAAAGAGCGGGTTTAGATATTAAAACTAACGTTAACAAAAAATATATGTTTATAGGAGGATTATAAGCACTGAATATAGGGAGAGTCCCATAGGTCGAGATATCAAACAAGACCACAAGAACACAGCTTCTACTTGATTCTAGTATATTCTACTCTACAGGAGTAGGACTGCTATACTAACGTTAGTAACAAACGAGAGCACGACCACTTCGTTGAGTATCTCTTGTCAGGCCCCTATGCTCAGGGCCTACTCTACACTACTGTAATCTACTCTACCCTCTACTCTACCCTCTACTCTACCCTCTACTCTACCCTCTACTCTACCCTCTACTCTACCCTCTCTCTACTGTAATCTACTCTACCCTCTACTCTACCCTCTTCTCTACCCTCTACTCTACCCTCTACTCTACCCTCTTCTCTACCCTCTACTCTACCCTCTATCTCTACTGTAATCTATTCTACCCTCTTCTCTACCCTCTTCTCTACCCTCTTCTCTACCCTCTACTCTACCCTCTACTCTACCCTCTACTCTACCCTCTATCTCTACTGTAATCTACTCTACCCTCTACTCTACCCTCTACTCTACCCTCTACTCTACCCTCTACTCTACCCTCTACTCTACTGTAATCTACTCTACCCTCTACTCTACCCTCTACTCTACCCTCTACTCTACCCTCTACTCTACCCTCTCTCTACTGTACTCTACTCTACCCTCTATCTCTACTGTAATCTACTCTACCCTCTACTCTACCCTCTTCTCTACCCTCTACTCTACCCTCTATCTCTACTGTAATCTACTCTACCCTCTACTCTACCCTCTACTCTACCCTCTACTCTACCCTCTCTCTACTGTACTCTACTCTACCCTCTACTCTACCCTCTACTCTACCCTCTACTCTACCCTCTCTCTACTGTAATCTACTCTACCCTCTACTCTACCCTCTTCTCTACCCTCTACTCTACCCTCTATCTCTACTGTAATCTATTCTACCCTCTTCTCTACCCTCTTCTCTACCCTCTTCTCTACCCTCTACTCTACCCTCTACTCTACCCTCTACTCTACCCTCTACTCTACCCTCTACTCTACCCTCTCTCTACTGTAATCTACTCTACCCTCTACTCTACCCTCTTCTCTACCCTCTACTCTACCCTCTACTCTACCCTCTTCTCTACCCTCTACTCTACCCTCTTCTCTACCCTCTACTCTACCCTCTATCTCTACTGTAATCTATTCTACCCTCTTCTCTACCCTCTTCTCTACCCTCTTCTCTACCCTCTACTCTACCCTCTACTCTACCCTCTACTCTACCCTCTACTCTACCCTCTACTCTACCCTCTCTCTACTGTAATCTACTCTACCCTCTTCTCTACCCTCTACTCTACCCTCTACTCTACCCTCTACTCTACCCTCTACTCTACCCTCTACTCTACCCTCTCTCTACTGTACTCTACTCTACCCTCTATCTCTACTGTAATCTACTCTACCCTCTACTCTACCCTCTACTCTACCCTCTACTCTACCCTCTACTCTACCCTCTCTCTACTGTACTCTACTCTACCCTCTACTCTACCCTCTACTCTACCCTCTACTCTACCCTCTCTCTACTGTAATCTACTCTACCCTCTACTCTACCCTCTTCTCTACCCTCTACTCTACCCTCTACTCTACCCTCTTCTCTACCCTCTACTCTACCCTCTATCTCTACTGTAATCTATTCTACCCTCTTCTCTACCCTCTTCTCTACCCTCTTCTCTACCCTCTACTCTACCCTCTACTCTACCCTCTACTCTACCCTCTACTCTACCCTCTATCTCTACTGTAATCTACTCTACCCTCTACTCTACCCTCTACTCTACCCTCTACTCTACCCTCTACTCTACCCTCTACTCTACTGTAATCTACTCTACCCTCTACTCTACCCTCTACTCTACCCTCTACTCTACCCTCTACTCTACTGTACTCTACTCTACCCTCTTCTCTACCCTCTACTCTACCCTCTTCTCTACCCTCTATCTCTACCCTCTATCTCTACCCTCTATCTCTACCCTCTACTCTACCCTCTACTCTACCCTCTACTCTACCCCCTACTCTACCCTCTACTCTACCCTCTACTCTACCCTCTATCTCTACCCCCTACTCTACCCTCTACTCTACCCCCTACTCTACCCTCTACTCTACCCTCTACTCTACCCTCTCTCTACTGTACCCTACTCTACCCTCTTCTCTACCCTCTACTCTACCCTCTTCTCTACCCTCTATCTCTACCCTCTATCTCTACCCTCTACTCTACCCCCTACTCTACCCTCTACTCTACCCCCTACTCTACCCTCTACTCTACCCTCTACTCTACCCTCTACTCTACCCTCTCTCTACTGTACTCTACTCTACCCCCTACTCTACCCTCTACTCTACCCTCTACTCTACCCTCTACTCTACCCTCTCTCTACTGTACTCTACTCTACCCTCTACTCTACCCTCTATCTCTACTGTAATCTACTCTACCCTCTACTCTACCCTCTACTCTACCCTCTACTCTACTGTAATCTACTCTACCCTCTACTCTACCCTCTACTCTACCCTCTACTCTACCCTCTACTCTACCCTCTACTCTACCCTCTATCTCTACTGTAATCTACTCTACCCTCTATCTCTACTGTACTCTACTCTACCCTCTATCTCTACTGTAATCTATTCTACCCTCTTCTCTACCCTCTTCTCTACCCTCTACTCTACCCTCTACTCTACCCTCTACTCTACCCTCTACTCTACCCTCTACTCTACCCTCTATCTCTACCCCCTACTCTACCCTCTACTCTACCCCCTACTCTACCCTCTACTCTACCCCCTACTCTACCCTCTACTCTACCCTCTACTCTACCCTCTACTCTACCCTCTCTCTACTGTACTCTACTCTACCCCCTACTCTACCCTCTACTCTACCCTCTACTCTACCCTCTACTCTACCCTCTATCTCTACTGTAATCTACTCTACCCTCTATCTCTACTGTACTCTACTCTACCCTCTATCTCTACTGTAATCTATTCTACCCTCTTCTCTACCCTCTTCTCTACCCTCTACTCTACCCTCTACTCTACCCTCTACTCTACCCTCTACTCTACCCTCTACTCTACCCTCTATCTCTACCCCCTACTCTACCCTCTACTCTACCCCCTACTCTACCCTCTACTCTACCCCCTACTCTACCCTCTACTCTACCCTCTACTCTACCCTCTACTCTACCCTCTCTCTACTGTACTCTACTCTACCCTCTACTCTACCCTCTATCTCTACTGTAATCTACTCTACCCTCTACTCTACCCTCTACTCTACCCTCTACTCTACTGTAATCTACTCTACCCTCTACTCTACCCTCTACTCTACCCTCTACTCTACCCTCTACTCTACCCTCTACTCTACCCTCTACTCTACCCTCTATCTCTACTGTAATCTACTCTACCCTCTATCTCTACTGTACTCTACTCTACCCTCTATCTCTACTGTAATCTATTCTACCCTCTTCTCTACCCTCTTCTCTACCCTCTACTCTACCCTCTACTCTACCCTCTACTCTACCCTCTACTCTACCCTCTACTCTACCCTCTCTCTACTGTAATCTACTCTACCCTCTACTCTACCCTCTACTCTACCCTCTACTCTACCCTCTCTCTACTGTAATCTACTCTACCCTCTACTCTACCCTCTACTCTACCCTCTACTCTACCCTCTTCTCTACCCTCTACTCTACCCTCTATCTCTACCCTCTACTCTACTGTAATCTACTCTACCCTCTACTCTACCCTCTACTCTACCCTCTACTCTACCCTCTACTCTACTGTAATCTACTCTACCCTCTACTCTACTGTAATCTACTCTACCCTCAATCTCTACTGTACTCTTCTCTACCCTCTACTCTACCCTCTATCTCTACCCTCTACTCTACCCTCTACTCTACCCTCTACTCTACCCTCTACTCTACCCTCTACTCTACCCTCTACTCTACCCTCTACTCTACCCTCTACTCTACCCTCTCTCTACTGTACTCTACTCTACCCTCTATCTCTACTGTAATCTACTCTACCCTCTACTCTACCCTCTATCTCTACTGTAATCTACTCTACCCTCTACTCTACCCTCTACTCTACCCTCTTCTCTACCCTCTTCTCTACCCTCTACTCTACCCTCTACTCTACCCTCTATCTCTACTGTAATCTACTCTACCCTCTACTCTACCCTCTACTCTACCCTCTACTCTACCCTCTATCTCTACTGTAATCTACTCTACCCTCTACTCTACCCTCTACTCTACCCTCTTCTCTACCCTCTACTCTACCCTCTCTCTACTGTACTCTACTCTACCCTCTATCTCTACTGTAATCTACTCTACCCTCTACTCTACCCTCTATCTCTACCCTCTACTCTACCCTCTACTCTACCCTCTACTCTACCCTCTATCTCTACCCTCTACTCTACCCTCTACTCTACCCCCTACTCTACCCTCTACTCTACCCTCTACTCTACCCTCTCTCTACTGTACTCTACTCTACCCTCTATCTCTACTGTAATCTACTCTACCCTCTTCTCTACCCTCTACTCTACCCTACCCTCTATCTCTACCCTCTATCTCTACCCTCTACTCTACCCTCTACTCTACCCTCTACTCTACCCCCTACTCTACCCTCTACTCTACCCCCTACTCTACCCCCTACTCTACCCTCTACTCTACCCTCTACTCTACCCTCTATCTCTACCCCCTACTCTACCCTCTACTCTACCCTCTACTCTACCCCCTACTCTACCCTCTACTCTACCCTCTACTCTACCCCCTACTCTACCCTCTACTCTACCCTCTACTCTACCCTCTACTCTACCCTCTCTCTACTGTACTCTACTCTACCCTCTACTCTACCCTCTACTCTACTCTACCCTCTACTCTACCCTCTACTCTACCCTCTACTCTACCCTCTACTCTACCCCCTACTCTACCCTCTACTCTACCCTCTCTCTACTGTACTCTACTCTACCCTCTACTCTACCCTCTATCTCTACCCTCTACTCTACCCTCTATCTCTACTTTAATCTATTCTACCCTCTTCTCTACCCTCTTCTCTACCC